>NC_136911.1:23466053-23508553 GCF_949606895.1 Notothenia rossii | reverse complement strand
AGCCGTGCCATAAACCAAACCATCAACGCGCTCTCTAGACCACATATCATCCAACAGTTTATCCCGTTTCCTTTGGACAATCAACAACTACACAGGATCAAAGCCAACTTCATGGCAATGCAGGTATGCCCGGTGCGGTCGGTGCTATTGACGGGACGCACATAAAAATAATTGCGCCCTCAAAAGATGAGGACGTGTTCGTCAATAGAAAGAAAGTACATTCCATCAACACGCAGATTGTTTTCATTCATCATGATAGGGGGGCTTGAACGGCGGTATGGGCTGTTATTGAAAGTGTTTAAGTGCTGGAAATATGCTCATTGGATAATAGTTTGCAGGGTGCTTTTAATTGCCTCCTCGATTTAATGCAATTTACGTATTTGTATTGTTTGCTCTCTCTCTTTAACGTGCATATACAACGTCATTATCGTGGTCTGCACAAACTTGTCATCATGCGTGTATTCTGCTAACTGCACTGTCCATAACTATTTGATAGGAATACATTTCTAGCCTCGGCTATTTCCTTGTTTTAGTGGGCTCGTTTGTGGGATGTTGCGGATGAGTTTCACCGAGACCGCCTGCTCTGAACAACCAATCACCGTACTGACCGCTTCTAAACTCATGCACGAGAATCGACGTCATCCATAGCAACGGCGCGTCACTCTTAGTTCACTCTTAGTGATTTATCCTTAGTATGAGTAGGTCTCAGCGGCTTTGTGAATAACCTTTAAGAAAAAACTCCTACGTAAAATGTTTTAGCGCGAGTTAGGAGCACTCCTAGCGGTAAGATCAAATGCTTTGTGAATACAGCCCCAGGTTTTCTTTGTCCTATCTCATCTTATCCTCAGTTTGCTGTGCTGCGTTCAACTCGAGTCGGGAATCTGCACGCTGTCAAAACAGCTGTTAAACCCCCGGAGGATCTAACTTCTGTCTGTTCATTGTCTTCTTTTTCCTCAGTAAGACAGATGTTCAGTCCCTCATCGTATTCCCAAAGCTATTACAATCTGAATACCATGAATCTGACCGGCTAGAAACCTAAAGCAGCTGAACGGAGCGAGCCGAACGTGGAAAACCTGCTGATGGATGGACTTGCTTTGCTCGGAATTGAGACTAACGTTCCCTTCTTTTACCGTCCTGTCCACGAGACGCCATTTTAAGGCTCTGTTCTGTTTGGCTCTATGACGAGGACAACATTTGAGTTGAAGGAAGGAAGGAAACAATGTTCGTAGAAAATGTCGTCTGCAGAAACTCAGGAGACAAGCCAAGATATTTAGTTTAAGACTGAACGATAAAATAATGCATGCATATAAACAACAGTTGCACGGACACACATTTCTTAAATATATAAATAATACAGTTTATTTATAAAGGCGTCTTTCAAGGCTCTCAAGGTCGCCGTGCAAGGTGCACAAAAGAAATCCAAAGAAACACGACAATATAAACTGAGAAACAGAGGAGGCCAGCGTGAAGAGAAGTGTTTTGAGACATGATTTGAAAATGGAGAGACATATAAATGAATGTCTGAAATGTTTGTTCACGGCTCGTGTTGTTGATATGCACGAAAAGCTAAGAATCAACACATTGTGGAAAGCCTCGTCTTAAAGCTGCTGAAAGTATATTATAATAACCCTCCATACTACAGTTCACACGTTAACCTGTGACATCAGAGAAGCATCTTACCATTCTCAACTTTCTTCTTTCATTTTCTTATTAGTAACTTCTACTAGTAACTCATTAATAATAATAATAATAATAATAATAATAATAATAATAATAATAATAATAATAAATGGGATTTATATAGCGCTTTTCTAGACCCAAAGACCCTGTACATTACGAGTAAGGTCGACAAACAAAACAAGAACAAAAACAAAAACAAAACAAAAACAGAAAAGCAGTCAGGAGGATGTTGGTTCAGAGGGGGGAGGGGCGGGTTTAAGGATAAGCAGAGTTGAAGAGGTGGGTTTTGAGACGGGACTGGAACAGGGTGAGGGACTCAGACTCACGGAGGTCTTGGGGGAGGGAGTTCCAGAGCTTCGGGGCTGCCACAGAGAAGGCTCTGTCCCCGAAGCTCCGGAGTTTGGCCTTGGGGATTGAAAGCAAACCGGCTGAGGTGGATCTGAGGGACCGGGGTGGTTGGTAGAGGATGAGGAGGTCAGTGAGGTAGAGGGGGGCCAGATGGTGGAGGGCTTTGTAAGTGAGGACCAGGAGTTTGTAGTGAATGCGGTGTGAGACGGGAAGCCAGTGGAGTTCTTTGAGGACCGGGGTGATGTGATGCCATGATTTGGTGTGGGGGAGGAGTCTGGCGGCTGCGTTCTGGACACGCTGGAGTCCACTGACACTGAGGGAGGTGGAGCTTATGCCGTAGAGGAGTGAGTTGCAGTAGTCAAGGCGGGAGGAGATGAAGGCGTGAATGAGTCGCTCAGCTGCGGGGCGGGCGAGAGAGGGACGGAGTTTGGCGATATTGCGGAGGTGGAAAAATGAGATTCATTAAGATGCATCCCGTGAACGTGCTGTTTTTCAACCCATTGCTTCCTTGTGTATGAATGCAGGAGCATCGCACCTCTCTTCCTTACAGTTATTTTAAACGACACACTAAAGGAGGGCACGGCGAAAGTATTTACTTCTGGTGTATCTCTTCTGATGAAGCACAGTCATAAAGCAGCTGTGCTGATTTACACGTTGAGGTTTCTGGGGTTAAAGAGTCCACAAAGAGAGATATCTCTTTTAGAGGCTCCAGACTTTTACAGCCCCAAAAAGCTCCTCCGTCAGCTGCTGTGAAAACAGATTTATCTCTACATCTCCTGAAATGTGTTTCCTGAAAGCGCCAAAACATGCTGACACTGCCAACGCATGAAAGTGACGAGTGAAGAGGCTAAATGTCAGCCTGTCTGATCGGAGGGGTTAAAGGTCTGTGAGCTCTTTCAATCACGTATTTGCTCATTGGTTCTCAGCGTCTGGTTATGTTTGCCGACTCGGGGAGTGTTTGTCTAATGCGTTCGCCTCGCTGCAGGCAGGGTGATTCAAACAGAGCGTTGAGGATTGAGGCTGTTTGCTAGAAACAAGAGAAAGGTCAGAAGTCAAGCTGAGGGACGAATAAAAACACGACCCTTACACACCGTCTGAAGCCTCTGATAAACCAAGCTCTTTCTTTCATTCTTTAATGGAAAAGCAGCTTTTAGTTATTATGCCCCAACAATTTGGAACAAACTGCCCAAATCTCACGTCCGCCGGAACACTTCCTATTTTTAAATCCCGACTAAAAACGCACCTATTAGCCGCTGCTTTTAATTGAGCTGCCCGTACTCACACTACAGTAGGCCTTTCAGTCATGCGTTCTGTACCTGCTGTGTTTATTTATTTATTTTATTTCATTACCTTTGCTTTTTATGCCTGTTTTTAAATGCCTTTTTAATAATGTATTCATGCTGTATTTGTTCTTAAATGTCGTTTGCTTTTAATCTGTAAAGCACTTTGAATCGCCACGTGCTGAAAAGTGCTATATAAATAAAATTGCCTTGCCCTTTGATATTGATGTCATCAAATTGATCAAAGTGAGTGTGTGTGTGTGTGTGTGTGTGTGTGTGTGTGTGTGTGTGTGTGTGTGTGTGTGTGTGTGTGTGTGTGTGTGTGTGTGCACATGGTAATTTTCTGTTGTGTTGAAAACGTTTTTTTTTCTAAATAAAAAAAATGTTTAAAATTATAAATAGTGAAAAATAAAATATAACATCTTTCTTGTGTGGACCAAAATATAATACTAAATATTATATAACTGATTTTTTTCTAAACCAAAATGACAAAAAAACATTATTCTAATACGGGTCATTTCTGTGTAGGGTCCAAATCACTCGAACATAAGGGTTAAAGGTGGAGGGTTGGAAAAAGGGGTTCGATAGCTTCCTATTGGAGGGTTTGTTCACTTCCTGTTTGAGGTTTGTTGACTTCCTGTTTGAGGTTTGTTGACTTTCTGTTTAAGGTTTGTTGACTTCCTGTTTGAGGTTTGTTTACTTTCTGTTTGAGTTTTGTTCACTTCCTGTTTGAGGTTTGTTGACTTCCTGTTTAAGGTTTGTTGACTTCCTGTTTGAGGTTTGTTGACTTCCTGTTTGAGTTTTGTTGACTTCCTGTTTGAGGTTTGTTTACTTCCTGTTTGAGGTTTGTTCACTTCCTGTTTGAGGGCTTAGTAACCTCCTTATAGAGGGTTCGATAACGTCCTGTTAGAAGCTTCCTGACTTTGACAGGGTGCAAACCTAAAGCAGCTGACAGGAGCAGCAGAAAGGGGAACATCTGCTGTGAAACTGAATTATCTCTTCTTTAGCTATAGATTGAGACTAAAGCTCCCTTGTTTCACGAGACGTCATTTCACGGCTCTTCTCTGTTTCTTTTGGCTCTATGACGAGGAACGTTTGAGTTTTGCTTCAGGAAGGAAAGGATTTCTGTATCAAATCTTTCCTGCAGAAACTCAGAAATATATTTAGTTCGATAACTTCCCGTTAGTAGCTTCTTCTTGGCCATTTAGAATACCAATTGTGTGGCAACGATTCCCCCATTATCCCTCAATGGGAGTAGAGGCGTAGTCTGGTGACATAGTGATTTAGTGTTGGGGCTTTGTAGCGTGATATTGATTCACATCTTGTGGAAATTCAATGGTGAAAGTGAGGTATTGATACCTCTCCATTAGACAGCAGTTGAAGGACAGGCCTCAACGAAACACTCCTAACATCGTTCATCTTTTCACAATGCTGAAAGAAAACTGGGGCAGGAAGAGAAACGAGAACAAGAAAGTGGGTCGGAGGGGAAATGAAGAAGTGCTGAAGAGATAGAGAGTGTGATGAGGCACTTTCCCACCATCAGGTACAACAGGAAGCAGTGTCTGATTGCTATAACCTCCAGCTTATTAACAACACACCCTCAGGGTCAAACAGGCAATCATACGAGCTTGTTGGCCAATCATTTGTGACACAGAAACATCAACAGGAAGCTTGGAAATGAGGAAAAGGACCAATATAAACTTCGAGCCAAAAGACAATCAGAGACTGGTTTGCCCCGTGAGTTCTCCTTTAAATACAACCTCTGAAGACGCTTAAGTTCTCATGCATTAAAGTCCTATTTGTGGTAGCAGTGTGTAAGCTAATAGCTGTCAACATGCATTGCTAATAAAAAGTTTATACAAGGAATTTTACCCCCTTTTTGCTAGCCTACTTTTAGCGATACAATAGCTGTTACTCCTGCTAGGCTAACTAGCTTCTACTAAGAAAGGGAAAGCTCTAATCTGAAAGCTGACAGAAGAAGAGACTCCCACTGGGTGCTGCTTTTCAATCTGGCGATTTCAAAACCCTGAGTCATTGTTAGCGCCTGCACAATGACTCAGGGTTTTTGTTGCTTTATTTAAAAAGGAGGGGGGTCTTGCTAGCTTTCTGTGTCATTAATCCACTTCTGGTAACCTCACATAACACATTACACGTTTCTTTTTGTTAACGAGCCAAACATTTAGACAAAAACTGATCTGCATACAGACTCTACTTTGTTCTGCAAAGAAGGGTCCAAAAACAAGCCATCCTTTCCATCTGTGAACACTTAATACTCAACAGAGCCTATAAAAGGTTTATACAAGTCTGTCTCTTTACAGCATTCAAGCTTGGAGGCTAGCAGCTACTAATCTAAAAAGCTAGGCTAATCACACAAGCTCATCGCTAACAACAGCTGTGACTCCCGCTGTGACTCCCGCTGCTTTTCAACCCAGTTATTTCAAAACCTGCTGAGTCATTGTACACACACACACACACACACACACACACACACACACACACACACACACACACACACACACACACACACACACACACACACACACACACACACACACACACACACACACACACACACACACACACACACACACACACACACACACACACACACACTCTTTTGTTTTTTGTATTATTATTATATCAAATAACTCGTTGATATTCATTCCCACTACCTCTCAATATCAAATTTGAACGCTCATTGGATAGATGAGACTTCCAGGATTAGCAGCTGTCTGAATAGAAAATAATAGAATCCTTTATTGTCATTAAACAGGTACAATGACATGAGTACAGCTACTCCTTTTGTTTTTAAGGTGCCATCAAATAACAAAAAACAAGAGACGTACAAGATCCAGGAGGAGACAACATACAAACAACAAGCCTTCATACTTCAATATGCAGATCAAGTTAAAGTGCAGGAATATATCAGTTTAAGTACAAATACATATGTTTGAATGTGTTTTAAAAAATATATATATATATATACCCCCACTGACGCCCATTCAATAAGTGCTGGGAAGCAGGTCTACATCAGGCCTCAACAGGGTGAATTGATTTCATCCCCTAAACACTTTATTTATGACTTGAGTAAATGTGTTTCGATGTAGTTGTGTTACCCAGAGGCCTTTGGGGTGAATGGGAAGACAGCCAGACGTGTAATCAATATAGAAACTTGTCTGCCTGAGACACATATCAGCAGAGATGTTAAAGTACACACATCCTTTCCTCAAGTAGAAGTAGATAATCGTGTTTCAAAATACTCTGGTGAAAGTAGAAGTACTGATTAAACTTCTTTACTCAAGTCAAAGTAAAGAGGCTTTGAAATGTACTTCAGTAAAAAGTACCCATAACTAGCAGCTGTTTTAAAGAGTACCTGACCTCCCTTTATATGAATAGAACAATAATGTCATTGTTAGCTAATGAATGTTTCCATGGTGACCAACGGCAACATGACAACGTATTTGGGTTCAACATGTAAGAAGTAGAAAGTACAGGTATTTCTGTTCAACATGTAAGAAGTAGAAAGTACAGGTATTTGAGTTCAACATGTAAGAAGTAGAAAGTACAGGTATTTGTGTTCAACATGTAAGAAGTAGAAAGTACAAGTATTTGAGTTCAACATGTGAGAAGTAGAAAGTGCAGGTATTTGTGTTCAACATGTAAGAAGTAGAAAGTACAGGTATTTGTGTTCAACATGTGAGAAGTAGAAAGTGCAGGTATTTGTGTTCAACATGTAAGAAGTAGAAAGTACAGGTATTTGAGTTCAACATGTGAGAAGTAGAAAGTACAGGTATTTGTGTTCAACATGTAAGAAGTAGAAAGTACAGGTATTTGTGTTCAACATGTAAGAAGTAGAAAGTACAGGTATTTGTGTTCAACATGTAAGAAGTAGAAAGTACAGGTATTTGTGTTCAACATGTAAGAAGTAGAAAGTACAGGTATTTGTGTTCAACATGTAAGAAGTAGAAAGTACAGGTATTTGTGTTCAACATGTAAGAAGTAGAAAGTACAGGTATTTGAGTTCAACATGTAAGAAGTAGAAAGTACAGGTATTTGAGTTCAACATGTGAGAAGTAGAAAGTACAGGTATTTGAGTTCAACATGTAAGAAGTAGAAAGTACAGGTATTTGTGTTCAACATGTAAGAAGTCAAAGTAAAAAGTCATCAGAAAAATAAGTAGTGGAGTAAAGTACTGATAACACAAACATGTACTTCAGTACAGTAACAAAGTATTTGAACTCCAGTACTTCACCCCTCTGCATATCAGCGATAGGGATACACACAAATATTTAGGCTGAGCATTAAAGCACATTAACATAGTGGCCAAATGGCGGTACAAATACTTCCTGTGTCATTCTGTGACGCCATTTTGGCCCAAAAAAACGTTCTCCCATTGACTTACATCGGGAAAAGATGACTGTTTATCGTCGTTATTTAAATCAAAAGGGTCTAAAAGTTATAGAATTCACTAAAAGCCAAATCCAGAGGTATTGGTTTAGTGTTGGACACAGAGTCCTTTGAGTTGAAAACATCTATACTTTTCCGTAATTGCAGCAACGTTTCAGAAACTGAGGCAACGTCGCTGTAGAAATTGGATAAAAAACATGTTTTTGACGTGTCTCTTAGACGGAAACTGTCGTCACAGAGACCTATAGCTGGTTTGCTGGAGCAGATTGGCTGCCAGGTGTAAATTTGATATGTATCGTCTTTCTATCTCGCCATACGGCTGTCAGACTGAGCACTGAAGCTCAATCAGACAAAGTGTGACCTCCCAATTGGTTGATATAGTGGAAAAACAATGCCCAACAAATATAAAGTAGCTCAGAGAGATGATAAAATCCAAGGTGGCGTCTGTTGGTGCTCCTTTGTCGAGAAATGGTCGTCATAAAAACAATATGAATCGCCCTTGGAGCGTATTTGTTTACGTTGAAACGATGTGAGGAGACTCCTTACTGCCAGAAACATTCCAACATGTGGACACAGGCAGGACTCATCCGTCACTAAATAAATGAATCAGTCAATACAAAGGCCCATCTAACTTCTACCAGTTACTGATGGCTTTTCCATTCACCTCGTCACATTTATTTCCTTAGTGCAATGGCACCAATCACATATTCATAATTAAACGTCTCACACTCATTTACCTCCCGTCTAATTAAAGCCTGCTGAGGCACCGGGAGACGATGCCTTTAAACGGGAGGCGATTACCACCATCATGTGTTGCATAAACACCCTTTAATGGGCTTTACCCCTCCATGACAAACACCACGTGTCACTTCCTCTGGGCAGGACATTGTTAGCAGCTGAGAATGGATGTGGTATATCACCTCAACAATCCCACTGAGAGGGCTTCGGCAAAAGCTTCCTTACATAATCTGTGAATGTTCGGGAAATATTGAGATACAACGATGACAGAAAAAAGAAAATATATATTTTGTGGAAACATTTTAATTTAAATGTTGTATTTGTCTATTTTCTATCCCTAAAGGAAAATAACAAACCTCCTTACACCCCTGAATTTATATATTTGAGAGATCAAATCACTTTGTAGTTCAAGCTCATGATGACACTCACTTGGGGTCACAAGTGTACCTTCCTTTATCTCGACAAATGAAAAAGGTTGCAAAAAACTTCCCTGAAGACGTTTTGGGAAATCACCAAGTGTTTCTCCATCAATCATAATATCTAAACTGGGGTAAAACAAATCCTTTAACTTCTGGAAATCTGTTGAGTTTTAATCTGATGCACGCTAGCGGCAAACCAGATGATGGGAAATAAAAAAATAAAAAAATACCTGTACTTTCTACTTCTCACATGTTGAACTCAAATACCTGTACTTTCTACTTCTCACATGTTGAACTCAAATACCTGTACTTTCTACTTCTTACATGTTGAACTCAAATACCTGTACTTTCTACTTCTCACATGTTGAACTCAAATACCTGTACTTTCTACTTCTTACATGTTGAACACAAATACCTGTACTTTCTACTTCTTACATGTTGAACACAAATACCTGTACTTTCTACTTCTTACATGTTGAACACAAATACCTGTACTTTCTACTTCTTACATGTTGAACACAAATACCTGTACTTTCTACTTCTTACATGTTGAACACAAATACCTGTACTTTCTACTTCTCACATGTTGAACACAAATACCTGTACTTTCTACTTCTTAAATGTTGAACTCAAATACCTGTACTTTCTACTTCTTACATGTTGAACACAAATACCTGTACTTTCTACTTCTTACATGTTGAACACAAATACCTGTACTTTCTACTTCTTACATGTTGAACACAAATACCTGTACTTTCTACTTCTTACATGTTGAACACAAATACCTGTACTTTCTACTTCTTACATGTTGAACACAAATACCTGTACTTTCTACTTCTTACATGTTGAACACAAATACCTGTACTTTCTACTTCTTACATGTTGAACTCAAATACCTGTACTTTCTACTTCTCACATGTTGAACTCAAATACCTGTACTTTCTACTTCTTACATGTTGAACTCAAATACCTGTACTTTCTACTTCTTACATGTTGAACACAAATACCTGTACTTTCTACTTCTTACATGTTGAACTCAAATACCTGTACTTTCTACTTCTTACATGTTGAACACAAATACCTGTACTTTCTACTTCTTACATGTTGAACTCAAATACCTGTACTTTCTACTTCTTACATGTTGAACTCAAATACCTGTACTTTCTACTTCTCACATGTTGAACACAAATACCTGTACTTTCTACTTCTTACATGTTGAACTCAAATACCTGTACTTTCTACTTCTCACATGTTGAACTCAAATACCTGTACTTTCTACTTCTTACATGTTGAACTCAAATACCTGTACTTTCTACTTCTTACATGTTGAACTCAAATGCCTGTACTTTCTACTTCTTACATGTTGAACTCAAATACCTGTACTTTCTACTTCTCACATGTTGAACTCAAATACCTGTACTTTCTACTTCTTACATGTTGAACACTAATACCTGTACTTTCTACTTCTTACATGTTGAACTCAAATACCTGTACTTTCTACTTCTTACATGTTGAACACTAATACCTGTACTTTCTACTTCTTAAATGATGAACTCAAATACCTGTACTTTCTACTTCTTACATGATGAACTCAAATACCTGTACTTTCTACTTCTTACATGTTGAACACTAATACCTGTACTTTCTACTTCTTACATGTTGAACTCAAATACCTGTACTTTCTACTTCTTACATGTTGAACACTAATACCTGTACTTTCTACTTCTTAAATGATGAACTCAAATACCTGTACTTTCTACTTCTTACATGATGAACTCAAATACCTGTACTTTCTACTTCTTACATGTTGAACACAAATACCTGTACTTTCTACTTCTTACATGTTGAACTCAAATACCTGTACTTTCTACTTCTTACATGTTGAACACAAATACCTGTACTTTCTACTTCTTACATGTTGAACTCAAATACCTGTACTTTCTACTTCTTACATGTTGAACACAAATACCTGTACTTTCTACTTCTTACATGTTGAACACAAATACCTGTACTTTCTACTTCTTACATGTTGAACTCAAATACCTGTACTTTCTACTTCTTACATGTTGAACACAAATACCTGTACTTTCTACTTCTTACATGTTGAACTCAAATACCTGTACTTTCTACTTCTTACATGTTGAACTCAAATACCTGTACTTTCTACTTCTTACATGTTGAACTCAAATACCTGTACTTTCTACTTCTTACATGTTGAACACTAATACCTGTACTTTCTACTTCTTACATGTTGAACTCAAATACCTGTACTTTCTACTTCTTACATGTTGAACTCAAATACCTGTACTTTCTACTTCTTACATGTTGAACTCAAATACCTGTACTTTCTACTTCTTACATGTTGAACTCAAATACCTGTACTTTCTACTTCTTACATGTTGAACACAAATACCTGTACTTTCTACTTCTTACATGTTGAACTCAAATACCTGTACTTTCTACTTCTTACATGTTGAACTCAAATACCTGTACTTTCTACTTCTTACATGTTGAACTCAAATACCTGTACTTTCTACTTCTTACATGTTGAACACTAATACCTGTACTTTCTACTTCTTACATGTTGAACACAAATACCTGTACTTTCTACTTCTTACATGTTGAACTCAAATACCTGTACTTTCTACTTCTTACATGTTGAACTCAAATACCTGTACTTTCTACTTCTTACATGTTGAACACTAATACCTGTACTTTCTACTTCTTACATGTTGAACCCAAATACCTGTACTTTCTACTTCTCTCATTTTCCAAACAGGCTGGTTCCTTTAGTCTGAATGTGTGTTTGGTGGCGTGATCATTATTATTCAGAGTCATTGCGTGCCTATTGATTTGAACACGATCCGTGTATCCATCATTTCCTGGTCTTCTCTAAAGAAGAGGGACCAATGGAAACGTTGTCATGTTGCCGTTGGTCACCATGGAAACATTCATTAGCTAACAATGACATTATTGTTCTATTAATATAAAGGGAGGTCAGGTACTCTTTAAAACAGCTGCTAGTTATGGGTACTTTTTATTTAACCTGTTTAGCCCTGAGCCTGTTTTCAGGTTTCATGCTCCAAAAGGACATGCCCAGAACAAATGACGATATCTTCTAAATGAATAATCTTTTTTCTCAAAGCAATGATAACTGTAAGTTGGATGTAGATCAGATCCTATGCTCAATAACACGCTGCAAACAAACATGTCCATTCATGGTCTCTTTAAATAAACATGATCATATAATATAGATTATTTCAACACAAGCATTTCAGAAGAGAAATGTCCAAACTCCCGTAAAGGACGAGCTGCCAACTGGCCTCTTGTTTACAGCTTTGGGATTTTGGGAAGAGCTCAGGAAAAGGACAGCCGGAGAAAACTGTTCCAAAAACTGCATCTTCCAAACAAAGATCACCCTGACCTCCAGAAACCTTTTCCTGCTTCTGGGAAAAGTCTTTTGTCCGCTCATTCCTGGCAGTCATGATTCCTGAAGGGTCTTACAGATGTCTCACCAAACACAGAGTTGAGTGGCCATGACTCATTGGAGGAGTGAATCTGCCAAACAGGCCTGTTGCACAAGACCAGCAGCGAGAGCAGGGATGAGTCCTAAGACCTGCAAGGGACTCAGCATTTTAGCATTTCCTGTCCACTGGTCTGGAAGGCAATGTTTTCTGTGGTTAGCACGAGCTGAGGGGATTTTCAGTTTTGTTTTACGCCATGAAATACGTCAGCAAATACTCAAAACTGTAAATCTTTTAATTTCCACCCAAGTGTCGCACAGTGAGGACCCATTGCTGCAGGGAGAGCTGGCTCTTTGAGAGTTCTGCGAGAATAAAGAAACTTCTGGACGTGGAAGATCTCTCCGGGCAGAAAAACAACATCAGTGTGTGGAGGGGTTCGCTTTTAAACAATGCTTGAACATACTTAAAGGGCAGAGATGGCAAAAGTACACACATCCTTTACTCAAGTAGAAGTACAGATACTCGTGTTTAAAAATACTCTGGTGAAAGTAGAAGTACTGACTAAACTTCTTTACTCAAGTCAAAGTAAAGAACTTTGAAATGTACTTCAGTAAAAAGTACCCATAACTAGCAGCTGTTTTAAAGAGTACCTGACCTCCCTTTATATTAATAGAACAATAATGTCATTGTTAGCTAATGAATGTTTCCATGGTGACCAACGGCAACATGACAACGTTTCCATTGGTCCCTCTTCTTTAGAGAAGACCAGGAAATGATGGATACACGGATCGTGTTCAAATCAATAGGCACGCAATGACTCTAAATAATAATGATCACGCCACCAAACACACATTCAGACTAAAGGAACCAGCCTGTTTGGAAAATGAGAGAAGTAGAAAGTACAGGTATTTGAGTTCAACATGTAAGAAGTAGAAAGTACAGGTATTTGTGTTCAACATGTGAGAAGTAGAAAGTACAGGTATTTGAGTTCAACATGTAAGAAGTAGAAAGTACAGGTATTTGAGTTCAACATGTAAGAAGTAGAAAGTACAGGTATTTGAGTTCAACATGTGAGAAGTAGAAAGTACAGGTATTTGAGTTCAACATGTAAGAAGTAGAAAGTACAGGTATTTGAGTTCAACATGTAAGAAGTAGAAAGTACAGGTATTTGAGTTCAACATGTGAGAAGTAGAAAGTACAGGTATTTGAGTTCAACATGTAAGAAGTAGAAAGTACAGGTATTTGGGTTCAACATGTAAGAAGTAGAAAGTACAGGTATTTGTGTTCAACATGTAAGAAGTAGAAAGTACAGGTATTTGAGTTCAACATGTAAGAAGTAGAAAGTACAGGTATTTGAGTTCAACATGTAAGAAGTAGAAAGTACAGGTATTTGAGTTCAACATATAAGAAGTAGAAAGTACAGGTATTTGTGTTCAACATGTAAGAAGTAGAAAGTACAGGTATTTGTGTTCAACATGTAAGAAGTAGAAAGTACAGGTATTTGAGTTCAACATGTAAGAAGTAGAAAGTACAGGTATTTGAGTTCAACATGTAAGAAGTAGAAAGTACAGGTATTTGGGTTCAACATGTAAGAAGTAGAAAGTACAGGTATTTGGGTTCAACATGTAAGAAGTAGAAAGTACAGGTATTTGAGTTCAACATGTAAGAAGTAGAAAGTACAGGTATTTGGGTTCAACATGTAAGAAATAGAAAGTACAGGTATTTGAGTTCAACATGTGAGAAGTAGAAAGTACAGGTATTTGGGTTCAATATGTAAGAAGTAGAAAGTACAGGTATTTGAGTTCAACATGTAAGAAATAGAAAGTACAGGTATTTGAGTTCAATATGTAAGAAGTAGAAAGTACAGGTATTTGAGTTCAACATGTAAGAAATAGAAAGTACAGGTATTTGAGTTCAACATGTAAGAAGTAGAAAGTACAGGTATTTGTGTTCAACATGTAAGAAGTAGAAAGTACAGGTATTTGTGTTCAACATGTAAGAAGTAGAAAGTACAGGTATTTGTGTTCAACATGTAAGAAGTAGAAAGTACAGGTATTTGTGTTCAACATGTAAGAAGTAGAAAGTACAGGTATTTGTGTTCAACATGTAAGAAGTAGAAAGTACAGGTATTTGAGTTCAACATGTAAGAAGTAGAAAGTACAGGTATTTGTGTTCAACATGTAAGAAGTAGAAAGTACAGGTATTTGAGTTCAACATGTAAGAAGTAGAAAGTACAGGTATTTGTGTTCAACATGTGAGAAGTAGAAAGTACAGGTATTTGTGTTCAACATGTAAGAAGTAGAAAGTACAGGTATTTGAGTTCAACATGTAAGAAGTAGAAAGTACAGGTATTTGTGTTCAACATGTGAGAAGTAGAAAGTACAGGTATTTGTGTTCAACATGTGAGAAGTAGAAAGTACAGGTATTTGAGTTCAACATGTAAGAAGTAGAAAGTACAGGTATTTGTGTTCAACATGTGAGAAGTAGAAAGTACAGGTATTTGTGTTCAACATGTAAGAAGTAGAAAGTACAGGTATTTGAGTTCAACATGTAAGAAGTAGAAAGTACAGGTATTTGTGTTCAACATGTGAGAAGTAGAAAGTACAGGTATTTGTGTTCAACATGTGAGAAGTAGAAAGTACAGGTATTTGAGTTCAACATGTGAGAAGTAGAAAGTTCAGGTATTTGAGTTCAACATGTAAGAAGTCAAATTAAAAAGTCGTCAGGAATACGATATTACTTTATTATTGGTCAGATCAAGTCTGAAATTTGACTTGCATCACAGCAGCTCCATGTCCAACATCAACAGACAAGTATCCAGACACAATACATGAAACACAAACAACAAACATTTAACATAACAGAACAATCAGTTGAGAGAAAACATGCTCAAAGATCCTTCAGCGTGCATCTGATCTGGGATCAGCTCTGTGTTTACTGTGAGGATCGACTGATGCACAAAGGAGTGCTTCAGTCTGACCTTATTGAATGGTGGGACCCTGTATCTCCGATCAGATGGTAGCAGTTAAATAAGTAGTGGAGTAAAGTACTGATGTACTTAAGTACAGTAACAAAGTATTGGTACTCCATTACTTCCCAGCTCTGCTAAAGGGCATCAGGCTACATGCAGGTTTAATTTCGAGGAGGGAGCAACAACATCATGTAATAAAAATGTGATTTACGGGTTAGTGGTCGCATGCTGTTAACATGATAAACAAGCCAGTAAAGAGAGGTCAAGTGAGGGGGCAGGTTTGCACTCACTGGAATACATGCAGATGCTGCTGACTCGATACACGTCAGAGAAACCAGTCACAGCAACCAGTGGAAGATAATGCCAGTTATTTAAGAGTTAGATAAACGTCCGTCCTTCATTCTTTCCATTTTCATGAGAATAATAACTATGTTTGTAGTCATTTTGTAAACAGTTGGTCCTTCATTGCTTAAGATTCCTCACTACAGCGCCTCTGCTAAGACGTTTTCTAACAAATAAGCCCTCTTTAAAACACAGAAACGCATGCAGCTGTGTATCACAACACAATTTAACTTCTGCAAGTATAACAATTCCCACGCTGCTGCACCGAAGTGATGAAATACGTTTGAGCGTTCGCTGAAGGGAGTTTAAAGAATTGTATATTCTTATACATGTCCCGAAGCTACATATCCTGAAGCTACATATCCTGAAGCTACATATCCTGAGGCTACATATCCCGAAGCTACATATCCTGAGGCTACATATCCTGAAGCTACATATCCTGAGGCTACATATCCTGAAGCTACATGTCCCGAAGCTACATGTCCCGAAGTTACATGTCCCGAAGCTACATATCCCGAAGCTACATATCCCGAGGCTACATATCCCGAGGCTACATATCCCGAAGCTACATATCCCGAAGCTACATATCCCAAAGCTACATATCCCGAAGCTACATGTCCCGAAGCTACATGTCCCGAAGTTACATATCCCGAGGCTACATATCCCGAGGCTACATATCCCGAGGCTACATATCCCGAAGCTACATATCCCAAAGCTACATATCCCAAAGCTACATATCCCGAAGCTACATATCCCAAAGCTACATATCCCGAAGCTACATGTCCCGAAGCTACATGTCCCGAAGTTACATGTCCCGAAGCTACATATCCCGAGGCTACATATCCCGAGGCTACATATCCAGAAGCAACATATCCCGAAGCTACATATCCCGAGGCTACATATCCAGAAGCTACATATCCCGAAGCTACATATCCCGAAGCTACATATCCCGAGGCTACATATCCCGAAGTTACATATCCCGAGGCTACATATCCAGAAGCAACATATCCCGAAGTTACATATCCCGAGGCTACATATCCCGAAGCTACATATCCCGAAGCTACATATCCCGAAGCTACATATCCCGAAGCTACATATCCCGAGGCTACATATCCCGAAGCTACATATCCCGAAGCTACATATCCCGAGGCTACATATCCCGAAGCTACATATCCCGAAGCTACATATCCCGAGGCTACATATCCCGAAGCTACATATCCCGAGGCTACATATCCCGAAGTTACATATCCCGAAGCTACATATCCCGAAGCTACATATCCCGAGGCTACATATCCCGAAGCTACATATCCCGAGGCTACATATCCCGAAGTTACATATCCCGAAGCTACATATCCCGAAGCTACATATCCCGAGGCTACATATCCCGAAGCTACATATCCCGAGGCTACATATCCGGAAGCTACATATCCTGAGAACAGCAGGAGCTCTGGCTTGTCTTTGTCCAACAAAAGTCAGTGTCCCTCACACGTTTCAAGACATGCTGCTACATGCCTTCGTCTATATGTGCAACTAGGTGTGAGGTTTTTGTTTCTCACACTCTGCGTCCCTCAGGTCCCGTATACTTTTAAATCCATGCAGCAGTGAGGCAGGATCATCTGTTCATCGGTTAAACTCCTCTAATATCTGCTGTGATTTAAAGAAGAAATGCATATATCGTTCCCGGGATAAAGACGTTTCGTCTACCCATATTTAAACCGTTTAGAAGTCCTCCAAATACATCGGCGTTCAGAAAAGACAAGAAAGATCGTACAGGTGAATCAAAAATCAGCAGGAGAGGACTCTTTAAAGTAGAGACACTACATACTGATATACACCTGAACATCAGCAGGAGAGGACTCTTTAAAGTAGAGACACTACATACTAATATACACCTGAACATCAGCAGGAGAGGACTCTTTAAAGTAGAGACACTACATACTGATATACACCTGAACATCAGCAGGAGAGGACTCTTTAAAGTAGAGACACTACATACTGATATACACCTGAACATCAGCAGGAGAGGACTCTTTAAAGTAGAGACACTACATACTGATATACACCTGAACATCAGCAGCGGAGGACTCTTTAAAGTAGAGACACTACATACTGATATACACCTGAACATCAGCAGGAGAGGACTCTTTAAAGTAGAGACACTACATACTGATATACACCTGAACATCAGCAGGAGAGGACTCTTTAAAGTAGAGACTCTACATACTGATATACACCTGAACATCAGCAGGAGAGGACTCTTTAAAGTAGAGACTCTACATACTGATATACACCTGAACATCAGCAGGAGAGGACTCTTTAAAGTAGAGACACTACATACTGATATACACCTGAACATCAGCAGGAGAGGACTCTTTAAAGTAGAGACACTACATACTGATATACACCTGAACATCAGCAGGAGAGGACTCTTTAAAGTAGAGACACTACATACTGATATACACCTGAACATCAGCAGGAGAGGACTCTTTAAAGTAGAGACACTACATACTGATATACACCTGAACATCAGCAGGAGAGGACTCTTTAAAGTAGATACACTACATACTGATATACACCTGAACATCAGCAGGAGAGGACTCTTTAAAGTAGAGACACTACATACTGATATACACCTGAACATCAGCAGGAGAGGACTCTTTAAAGTAGAGACACAACATACTGATATACACCTAAACATCAGCAGGAGAGGACTCTTTAAAGTAGAGACACTACATACTGATATACACCTGAACATCAGCAGGAGAGGACTCTTTAAAGTAGAGACACTACATACTGATATACACCTGAACATCAGCAGGAGAGGACTCTTTAAAGTAGAGACACTACATACTGATATACACCTGAACATCAGCAGGAAAGGACTCTTTAAAGTAGAGATTATTAGTAGGAGTTTCTGGAAGCTGAAGAGGAGATTAGCTGCTCTGAGTTTCATTAACTATCGGCCTCTTGGCTCTTTTGTGTCTGAGCCCATTGAACTCTCAGAGGTTCTATTTCTTCCCAAAGTGAAAGAGGAGGGGGGGGGCGTGACTAATGAAAGATCCCTGTTGCATGCTGGGATGGGGGGGGCGGGGATGTGCCTCCCTGTCTAAGTGGTAAATGGCATGACCCAGTGATTTTAAACCAGTGTGTCGTGGGAAATTGTCCAAATTCACTACTACTGTCCCAGAAAATAGGATTTAGCTGCTGCTGCAATGGTGCCAAATCTACCAAATCTACCTAGTAACTGAACTCGTGGCCAAATTGAGAGACTTGCCATTAAATATAATTATTTATTGACACTTTTTACGCTGCTTTGGACAATCTTGTACACATTGAAGTGACTGTTATTTTGTATATATTGATTGTTGTGCTTTTATTTATGTCTTAATGTGTGCATATGTATAAATGTGTCTGTTGATTGGAGCTATACATATTTTTATATACATTTGTCTTTGTAATCAGAATTGTGGGACACGGTATTTCGATCTCTCTGTACACACAAACTGAAAGGTTGACAATAAAATTGACTTTGACTGTTTTATGCTACAGTAGGTTATTTTGTAAGTATTTTGGTCGTTGGTGTGGATGTCTGTCTCCAAACAGGTTGAAACCCACTGTGGCTTCCTGCAGGGAAACCCAAAAACCCCTCCTTTTTCTCTAATACCACCCCACCCCCCGTCTTCATCCATTCACAGCAGGTCCTTTCAGCAGTTCATTCAGAGGAGCAATAAAGAGTCTGCTCTGAAATGTGCAATGTCAGAAAGAGGGAGAGTTTGGGGAGGAGGGGCGGATCCCAAGACAATCCCAACTTTAAAGTAGACGGACCTCCCATTCTGCAGACAGATTATCATCCTGAAGCACAAAGAGAGGGGGGGGGGGGGGGGACCCTGGAGCATTTAGCATGAGAAGGTTTCATATCAAGTCGTTTGGTGGGAAATTAATGCATCACTTCAGAAATATGTCGTGTGCAGCGTGTGTGAATCTTATAGAAATAACTGGATGAAGCATTTTTTGAATACAATGCAGTCTAAAAACCACTGTGTGTGGACACTAAGGGGACATGGGGGTCTTTTATCACATATATCAGTAGGTAGTGTCTCTACTTTAAAGAGTCCTCTCCTGCTGATGTTCAGGTGTATATCAGTATGTAGTGTCTCTACTTTAAAGAGTCCTCTCCTGCTGATGTTCAGGTGTATATCAGTATGTAGTGTCTTTACTTTAAAGAGTCCTCTCCTGCTGATGTTCAGGTGTATATCAGTATGTAGTGTCTTTACTTTAAAGAGTCCTCTCCTGCTGATGTTCTGGTGTATATCAGTATGTAGTGTCTCTACTTTAAAGAGTCCTCTCCTGCTGATGTTCAGGTGTATATCAGTATGTAGTGTCTTTACTTTAAAGAGTCCTCTCCTGCTGATGTTCAGGTGTATATCAGTAGGTAGTGTCTCTACTTTAAAGAGTCCTCTCCTGCTGATGTTCAGGTGTATATCACTATGTAGTGTCTCTACTTTAAAGAGTCCTCTCCTGCTGATGTTCAGGTGTATATCAGTATGTATTGTCTCTACTTTAAAGAGTCCTCTCCTGCTGATGTTCAGGTGTATATCAGTATGTAGTGTCTCTACTTTAAAGAGTCCTCTCCTGCTGATGTTCAGGTGTATATCAGTATGTAGTGTCTCTACTTTAAAGAGTCCTCTCCTGCTGATGTTCAGGTGTATATCAGTATGTAGTGTCTCTACTGTGACATGTCTTTCTTTCTCATACTGCCTCTGCTGCAGCACCTCTTTTCACCCTCTGTCTGAAACCAGAGCTGCTCTGATTGGTTAGCTGGCCGGCTCTGTTGTGATTAGTCAACCGGAGATAGATGTCCCGCCCCCTTAGCCAATCACGTACAATGTGCTGGAGCGCGAGTACAGTGATGTCACTATGTACCAGAAGTGAACAAAGGAGGAGTATGAACAGTGTCCTCATCCCTCCATACAGCGACTTTATCAATTTTATGTTCTGTGCTAATTGAAAATGCAATTAAATAAACGTCATGAGCTCCGTTAGAGACACCTGTAGTGTTGAAGCGAGGCAACAAAAGAAGGATTGTGAACCAAGGAAGGATTTGTCGGCTAACGAGGAATCCAGGTGTTTAAACCGACTAATCCAAAGCTTTAAAAACCACAAAGATCAAAGCCCATATTCCCCTGCAGCGCACACACACACACACACACACACACACACACACACACACACACACACACACACACACACACACACACACACACACACACACACACACACACACACACACACACACACACACACACACACACACACACACACTTTTTCCACTCTGAGGCAAAAAGCACAACGATGCTCAGAGCTCTCAGGAAGTCGTGTAATTTCATCCAGATGTGAAAACACGCTACAACATCCCAGAACATTTCCATTAGCAGGAACGCGCTGCAGCTTCAGAAAGGATGCAGATATAAAAACACAAATGTTCCTCAGGATGAAGAAACATCTTCTCAACACATGCAGCATGTAGAGAACATTCAGCAACTTGAGGAGACATGCGCACTTTGCGCAGCGTTTACTAAAAGCTGCAGAACCGAGGCCGTTGTGTTTGAGCTTCTTCAGCGTTTGGTTTCTGCAGCTTTTAGTAAACGCTGCGCAAAGTGCGCATGTCTCCTCAAGTTGCTGAATGTTCTCTATGCTGCATGTGTTGTTGCTGAAGATATTTCTGAGTGTGTACAGGAAGAGGAACAGGAACATGTGTACAGTTTTTACATCTGCATCCTTCCTGAAGCTCAACGTGTTTCTCCTTGAAGATGTTCTGGGTCGTTGTAGCGCGTTAACACCTGTTGGCCACCGTACATTTCACTAAAAACATGCCACCATTTCCACTTCTCTGCATCATCAGTGTGTGACTTCAACCTGCACTCTATTAATAAATCCTCCCTACAGCAGCGCAGCTCAGGTCAGTCTACGACGAAGGAAGCTCCTCGCCCAGATCTCTAAAAATACTGTCCTACATACTGAAAGAGCCCTGGCCACTCAGAGAGGAAACTGTTGTGTTTCAGGAGTTTCTGTCAAAGTGCAGCCTCTAAAATCAGCCTACACTCAGACGCTTCTCCCACAGAGAAACACACACACTGTGGGCAGCAGATTGATTGAACACATAAATACGACGGAAAGTAAAGTGTGTGTGAGCGGTCACACACGGCTGATAGCGTCTCCTCCAAACAGAGCCGTACATTCCAGTAACTGTGGTCACACACACACACACACACACACACACACACACACACACACACACACACACACACACACAATTTACAGGCAGTGTCAGCAGCAGGGCATTTCTCTAACCACTATCTGATATGTGATGAAAATCCACTGCCAGCAATAAAAGCTCCGGGAAACAAGAGCCTGTGTGTGTGTGTGTGTGTGTGTGTGTGTGTGTGTGTGTGTGTGTGTGTGTGTGTGTGTGTGTGTAGAGGCTTTACAGTGGAAATATTGTTCCTCCGTATTGACTGTCTTATAGCAACAACCCATATGGATTCTCATGTTGCTATGACACACAGAGACACACTTCATCTCTTTTACAGAAAATAAAGCATACATTAAACTTCTCTTCTGCAGGACTGCTGCACGTGCACCGCTCACAAAACACACACACAGATTCCCACACCTGCACTGATTACTTAACTGTAGCAGGTAACCGAGCCTGGGAGGACTGCATGGGCAAAGATGTCAATACGAAAGACAATTAGCTCAAGCAAGTAGTGAAAACATGATGACCAGAAGAAAGGAAGTTTCTGTTTTGTTCCTAAAAATGAGATACTGAAAGAGGAACATCCTTCTTTTCTAGACATTTAAATATGATCAACATTCAGCCACACAGCAGTATGGAACCCTCATGCACGCCTCATGCACGCTCCGCTTGTGTCAGAGGCTTTCCTGCAACCACACTGGACTCCAAACCCTCCAGATTCTAGAGGAACATCTCAGAAACACACACCTGAACCTGACTCCTGCACCACTCTGATCTCACACCTGCACACCTCACATAAACACCAACACACCTGCACACCTGCACACCTCACATAAACACCAACACACCTGCACACCTCACATAAACACCAACACACCTGCACACCTCACATAAACACCAACACACCTGCACACCTCACATAAACACCAACACACCTGCACACCTCACATAAACACCAACACACCTGCACACCTCACATAAACACTAACACACCTGCACACCTGCACACCTCACATAAACACCAACACACCTGCACACCTCACATAAACACCAACACACCTGCACACCTCACATAAACACCAACACACCTGCACACCTGCACACCTCACATAAACACCAACACACCTGCACACCTCACATAAACACTAACACACCTGCACACCTGCACACCTCACATAAACACCAACACACCTGCACACCTCACATAAACACCAACACACCTGCACTGAATGCCTTGCTGGTAATCAGCTCAAACATGTGGGGGAAATGATACTAAGAATAAAACAAAGTCTCAGGAAAAAGGAAGCTAGTCCTTTCATAACAGCTCTTTTTCTTTGCTCCTTTAACATGAAAACAGGACCTCATTTGATCAAATAAAACCCCTCATGCATGCCCCCCTTGTTTCAGGGGCTTTCGTGCAGTGAGTCTCTCCTCTCACATGTTGTTTGTGTCGCTTCTTACCTTTGTTGTTGGCTCCAGTCTCGGCTCCGGTTCCCACCACAAACTGCACCACTAAAACCAGTCCGACCAGCAGCAGCTGCAGCGTCCTCACAGCCGACATGTCCTCCTGCTTCCCGGCGTTTCTCTGCACAGATCCCCGTACAATCCTCCGGTCTCTCTCTCTGTCTCTCTCTCTCTCTCTCGGAACAGAACCGTGTTTTTGTTCCACCGTGCGCCACGCTGCGCTCCTGGAGACAGTCAAAACGTCTCCAGCTCCAAAAACAAACCCAAAAAAACCGAAAGAAGTAAAAGTTAGAAGCTTTAAATCCTCCAGCTACGATCCGCTGCTACATCACACAGGCAGGAGGTGCGGAGTGTGTGTGTGTGTGTGTGTGTGTGTGTGTGTGTGTGTGTGTGTGTGCGTGTGTTCCGTCACCAGCTCCTCGCAGCCAATGGCTTCTCCTTCTGTTTGATCATCAGTGTGTTTCTTCTTCTTCCTCAGGGATATGAGAAATTGCGAATTGTACATTATTTTATGAAATGAATCTTGTATGTGTCTTTAGATGTGTTACTTATATGAATGTGAATATACTGAAGTCATGTGAAATACATCTTATTCCGCGGACAGTAGAGGTTTTATCCTGCAGGTATTATATATATTTCATTGTATTTTCTGCACTGTTTGGTTGATGTGTAGCTCTGCAGAATAAAGAAGTGAAACCTGCAGGACTCATTCCTCAGGGCTTTGTTTCTGTTGGTGACATGCTGCCAGGCAATGTTTAGCAGTTTCTAGTCAGATTGTGTCTTTTCTACCTTTGTCACCTTCTCTGACAGGTGACTGAGCTGTGAGGGCGCCCTCTTCAGGTGGAAGTTAATAACCCTAACCGTAAACTATAAAACATACAAATGTAACACTGTTTTTTTGAACCCTTTCTTGAAATTCAACATGTAGAAAAGTCGGCCATTTCCTTTAGCCAAACACAGACTACAGTACAGCCGTTACACCAACTAAGGACATATCTCATGTTTTACATTTGGTATTTCCATCGCTAAAAAGTCATAGCCTATAGGCAGATACATGTATGGTATCTCATCCCACTGTATGTCGACATGTCTGGTGTCCATTCCTATCAATATCCTGAAAGAGAAATCAGGAAAGATGTGGTTAAGGTGCATCAAAAGTACCACTCAGGTGAAAATCAATGTCATTACTATTAGTGGTTTCCTGCAGCAGAGACACTTGCGATGCATTCAAAGTCGTGTAAGTTAGTCATAAGATAAGGAACGTCCTGAATAAAGACTAAAGAATAAGGCTGGTTGAACGATTCTAGGTTGATGGGATGATATTAAAACCTCTGTTTCTCTTCATCCGTTGTTTGCTTCCTCCGCAGATTGAAAATAGAGAAAGCTCTCATGTGTGAGGGAACATATTTATTTATTTATTTCCCCCTCATTGTTTGTGCTCGTTTTCCTCAGGAGGGATAACGTGCACCACATGCTCGATCCAATTAAGACTCACTGCTGCACCACAAGACATGGAAACTCAAGAAAACACACAGAGGAAGCTCCTGCTGCACATTCCTAAATGTTTTGCAATCAATGGATTGAATAGATAATGAAAGTCATTCAAATCCAAACACAGTTATTCTGCCTAACAAACGCATGCCCAAATGAAAACAGATCGATAGATAGAAATCACTTTCGTAATTACCATTTCTCATGATTATCTTCACTGTCCACTCAAATGAATCCAGCTCTTTATCTTAACAGAGTTATCTGTTTCTGCACAAAATAAAAATCGATCAATGTTTATTTATATAGCCCAATATCACAAATGTTACATTTGTCTCAGTGGACTTCAGTTTGTACAGAATATCAGTATGACAATACGACACCCTAAATGCTGCAGTTATGGAGCATACCTTTCCTTTTATCCTAATTTGGTTTGTTTGTGTGTAATTGCTATTAGTTTCCACAGCTTTATCAACTTTTACTTACCAAAGAAACTGGAATTTTAACCATATGATATCAAATAAATGTTATTAAATCTAATTAAAATTCTAAGAGCTACCAATTAGGACATAACTATAATTTAGATTTTGGTAGAATTAGGTAGAGAGCTTTTAGACATAGCAAACATTAGCTAGTTAGCTTGTTAGATATATAGCAAACATTAGCTTGTTAGTGTAGCAAGCGCTAAGCTAGTTAGTTTGTTAGATATAGCAAACGATAGCTAGTTAGTTTGTTAGATATAGCCAATGTTAGCTAGTTAGTTAATTAGATAATGTTTGGAAGGTAGCTAATTAGCTAACGTTCACTATCTGAATAGCTCACAATAGATTGTATAGCAAAAAGTAATAATGATTCAAATAATAAATTGTTTGTGAAAAAAAATCCATCTACCTTTCCACCTTAGGAATTAAAAAAGAAGCAGAGCACATAATAATCTTCACTTAGAAATCATGTAAAACATATAAAGATAATGTTAAAACTTAGCAAGAATCCTCACGTTTTTTTCCTCAGATCACGTTGATGCAGTGATGGTTGTTTGTGTTCATTTTGAACAGCTTAAAGCTTTAACAATGCTTACTTATGAAAAAAATAAAAACAAAACAAGGGCCCATACTTCCTGTTTACACTCCACATCCCCAAAACATATCCTAACAGTTTGATTAATACGTACAATTATGTTTTGTTGGCCCTATAGGGATCAGCATGTCCCACTGACATCGACTTATGGAGAAAACCGTTTAACATGAACTGTAAAAATGCACATGGCTCTTACTGTCTCAGAGATTGTGTGAAAACTCCCCACATGTCTGTAGAAACTGCCTGCTTCTTCTTTCACTTCCCCACAAAATAATATCACACATTTCCAACATCATAAGAATATCTGCTGACAGCGCCAAGATAGTGTCACAACCGTTTTCTCCCATAACTCAACACACACAGTCAAAAGGGAAGTATATCAAACATTTATATAGAAAACAGACACAATCCCACCTGGGTGGATATCAAAATATACAGCTCAGTGATGTATTTCCCTCCTAAAAAGGAGATGGACAGTCTTTAAATCAAGCTGTCAAGTGTTAGAATAAAAAGAGGTTTAGTCCGGAGGCTAGGAGAGCATCTTCCATTCACTCCAATGCATTTACGCTCTTTATTTCCCCCTCTCTGCAACGCTTTCTAAGCACTTCAATCATCAGACAGCTGCTCTAGAAGCCAAGCTACTCTTTTAAACATCTTTCTCTTTCTCTAAACTCTCCTTACACCTAATTCTACAAACCCTTCATAGAGCTGCAGATAGCTGTAACAAGCACCAACATTTACTCATCCCTCTGGGGTCATTTATCTATAAAAAAAAGAAGCCTGTTAGCTAAGAGGACCCTCAGAATTTTAACCACTGCATCCATTTCTGTGATTTTGGTGAATAACCTGTTTTTGACTACAGGGAAGTCACATGTACTGTTTAGGATCTTCTCCAGAGCCTTTGTGTGTCATTTTAAACTCAACATGTTCAAATGGAAAGCATTTGGGACTCTAAAACACACTAATACTAGTCTTCTACGTTAGCAGGACAATGAATAACATGATGTCTCCAGTACCTCTACTACTGCACTCCTACATCCCATAATACCTCTTCCACCATGCATGTTAGACTACCCAGTTTCCCATTGGCATATTATTTAGATTTTATGACATCCATTCCTGATTAATTCCTGACGTCTGAATTTGGTTTCTTCGTGCTCAGAAATCAATTAATTTATCTTCTGCTCTTATGGAAATTGGTTGTACACAATGCATAAAACACCCATTACGATGTATTCTATTTAATGTACAATAAAGGATGCATTTGAGACAAGACATCCAGCTCAGTGAGGACTACTTTCACAGAACTGCAGCGTTTTTCTAAAGACCGGTCGAGCCCCTGGGCAGATCGCCATTCACTGTCACTGAATACAAAGAGAAGAAACAGACACTTTCCCGACACTCAGCCGGAGAGCAGGAAGACCAATTCTATCATTAGAGGGAACTTCACCTTGACCTGGCTGAATGTCACAGCTGCAGGAGGGTAAACTGTTGAAATGCTGTGAAAACTCAGGATGGGAGAGCGTGTAAACAAAGAAATCAGCAGAGAGGACAAAAGTACACACATCCTTTACTCAAGTAGAAGTACAGATACTCGTGTTTCAAAATACTCTGGTGAAAGTAGAAGTACTGACTAAACTTCTTTACTCAAGTCAAAGTAAAGAGGCTTTGAAATGTACTTCAGTAAAAAGTACCCATAACTAGCAGCTGTTTTAAAGAGTACCTGACCTCCCTTTATATTAATAGAACAATAATGTCATTGTTAGCTAATGAATGTTTCCATGGTGACCAACGGCAACATGACAACGTTTCCATTGGTCCCTCTTCTTTAGAGAAGACCAGGAAATGATGGATACACGGATCGTGTTCAAATCAATAGGCACGCAATGACTCTAAATAATAATGATCACGCCACCAAACACACATTCAGACTAAAGGAACCAGCCTGTTTGGGAAATGAGAGAAGTAGAAAGTACAGGTATTTGGGTTCAACATGTAAGAAGTAGAGGGTACAGGTATTTGAGTTCAACATGTAAGAAGTAGAAAGTACAGGTATTTGAGTTCAACATGTAAGAAGTAGAAAGTACAGGTATTTGAGTTCAACATGTAAGAAGTAGAAAGTACAGGTATTTGAGTTCAACATGTAAGAAGTAGAAAGTACAGGTATTAGTGTTCAACATGTAAGAAGTAGAAAGTACAGGTATTTGTGTTCAACATGTAAGAAGTAGAAAGTACAGGTATTTGTGTTCAACATGTGAGAAGTAGAAAGTACAGGTATTTGAGTTCAACATGTAAGAAGTAGAAAGTACAGGTATTTGTGTTCAACATGTAAGAAGTAGAAAGTACAGGTATTTGTGTTCAACGTGTCAGAAGTAGAAAGTACAGGTATTTGAGTTCAACATGTCAGAAGTAGAAAGTACAGGTATTTGTGTTCAACGTGTAAGAAGTAGAAAGTACAGGTATTTGAGTTCAACATGTGAGAAGTAGAAAGTACAGGTATTTGAGTTCAACATGTAAGAAGTAGAAAGTACAGGTATTTGAGTTCAACATGTGAGAAGTAGAAAGTACAGGTATTTGAGTTCAACATGTGAGAAGTAGAAAGTACAGGTATTTGAGTTCAACATGTAAGAAGTAGAAAGTACAGGTATTTGTGTTCAACATGTAAGAAGTAGAAAGTACAGGTATTTGAGTTCAAAGTGTAAGAAGTAGAAAGTACAGGTATTTGTGTTCAACATGTAAGAAGTAGAAAGTACAGGTATTTGTGTTCAACATGTAAGAAGTAGAAAGTACAGGTATTTGTGTTCAACATGTAAGAAGTAGAAAGTACAGGTATTTGTGTTCAACATGTAAGAAGTAGAAAGTACAGGTATTTGTGTTCAACATGTGAGAAGTAGAAAGTACAGGTATTTGAGTTCAACATGTGAGAAGTAGAAAGTACAGGTATTTGTGTTCAACATGTGAGAAGTAGAAAGTACAGGTATTTGAGTTCAACATGTGAGAAGTAGAAAGTACAGGTATTTGAGTTCAACCTGTAAGAAGTAGAAAGTACAGGTATTTGAGTTCAACATGTGAGAAGTAGAAAGTACAGGTATTTGAGTTCAACATGTAAGAAGTAGAAAGTACAGGTATTTGTGTTCAACATGTAAGAAGTAGAAAGTACAGGTATTTGTGTTCAACATGTAAGAAGTAGAAAGTACAGGTATTTGTGTTCAACATGTGAGAAGTAGAAAGTACAGGTATTTGTGTTCAACATGTAAGAAGTAGAAAGTACAGGTATTTGGGTTCAACATGTGAGAAGTAGAAAGTACAGGTATTTGGGTTCAACATGTGAGAAGTAGAAAGTACAGGTATTTGAGTTCAACATGTAAGAAGTAGAAAGTACAGGTATTTGAGTTCAACATGTGAGAAGTAGAAAGTACAGGTATTTGGGTTCAAAGTGTAAGAAGTAGAAAGTAAAAAGTGGTCAGAAAGATAAGTAGTGGAGTAAAGTACTGATACCAGAAACATGTACTTAAGAACAAAGTGTTTGTTCTCCACTACTTCCCACCTCTGGAAATCAGCTGTTATTCTGCCAGGAGGAGTCTGTGATTGCTACAGGATCCTTTCAGTGACCTTTAGATGGACTCGGTGATTAACCAACAATAGCTCCGGTGAGAAAAGCTGACTAACGCTGCCTTTTTACAAACAACAACAACACACGGACAAAAGGCTGGCTTCATACGACTATAGCTCTCCGGTGCACCATTCAACAGCTCCAATAACGAAGCCACCAGAAAACATTTCAGCTGGGGACAAAACACACTGATGCACATTCACAGTGGCAGTCAGCAGGCGGGCATTGTGTGGCCTGTTAGTGGAGAAGAGGGTTTTTTCGTGTCAGCCGTTGATTGTGGTTTAGTCAGATCAGATGTCACAGGGTTGAGACAAACACACATTGATGCAGAGGCTGGGAAAACGCTGAGCTGCCATTTCGGAGAGAGAGAGAGAGAGCCTTTATCTTCACCTTTTATTATTCCAATTTGTATTAAGAACACAGGTCATGAACAGCATCAAGTCAAAAGTCAACTTTATTGTCAATCTTTCAGTTTGTGTGTACAGACAGAGAGATCGAAATACTGTTTCCCACAGCCCCGAATACAAAAATACAAATATGTACAAAAATATGTATACATATTTGTATTTAACATGCTTTCCACTTTTTCTGTTTACAAAGGAGTAAAATAGTATTGAAATAATAATCCGTCAATAAAAGACAATTCCACAATAGCCTAATATTCGTCAGGGATAATACACAAATACATTAAAATACAAATTCAAGAAAGGGAATACAAAAATAATAATAATAAAATAAAAACATATTCCGTACCTTTTAACAATTGAGAGATTACCAATATGTGATTAGTTAATGCATATTTGGGAATGTACAGCGATGTTTAGAGCTGTAATTCAAATTTAAAGAATATCAATTTGGCAATAGCTAGATAGCTGATATTCGCTATTTAGTTTGTGGAATAATAGCTAACTTAAGCTAAGTAAGATAGATAAGGATAGCTAGCTTATAAAGTACATATGTCACGCCCTGGCTCAAGGACGGACAAAAGAAGGAGACCACACATCATTCATATCCATCCATCCACCCATCTTCTCCCGCTTATCCGTGGTTGGGTCGCGGAGGTATCAGTTCCAGCAGAGAGCCCCAAACGTTCCTTTCCCCTCATCAACCAGCTCTGACTGGGGGGTCCCAAGGTGCTCCCAGGCCAGCGAAGAGATATAATCCCTCCACCTGGTTCTAGGTCTACCCCTTGGTCTCCTCCCAGCTGGACGTGCCTGGAACACCTCCCTAGGGAGGCGCCCAGGTGGCATCCTAACTAGGTGCCCGAACCACCTCAACTGGCTCCTTTCGACGCGAAGGAGGAGCGGTTCAACTCCGAGTCCCTCCCAGATGACCGAACTTCTCACCTTATCCCTAAGGGAGACACCAGCCACCCTGCGGAGAAAACCCATCTCGGCCGCTTGTATCCGCGATCTCGTTCTTTCGGTCATGACTTTTCCTTCATGACCATAGGTGAGGGTAGGGTCATTCATATCCAATTAAAGTATATTTATTTAAGTTAATTATGAAGTCAGTTAATCAGTAATGTGTGTAGTGTGTGGGTGTGTAAACATGCATCAATATATAAAGACAAACAAACCAAGATCCAGTAGAGCCAAGCAACCCAAGAGGAGAGAGAGACTGACTGCTCAGGCACCCACACTTGTAGCTGAGTAGTCAACCTAAATCAGGTGTCAGCAATCTCTCCTGAGTGGCTAATCAAGTCTAAGGCCTAGGGGCCGTCACATAGCACAGCTGATTTTGAGAGTTTGTCATAGCAACTATATCCACACTATAAGAGATACAGAGTTATTACAAATGTACATATATATTTTTTTTTGCTTGGGGGCCCTAAGCGGCCGCTTATGGGCCGGGCCGGCTCTGCGTTTAACCAAATGGGGATAAAACCAGTATACCAGTACAAAAACAGTCTTCAAATGAATGTATCTTCAGCCTTGAGTAGCTGTGGATATGTGTGTGTAGTTGTTATGCTTCGTGTGGGTTTGTAGGGCAGAAAAAGTCTAGGCTTAGCATGTCAGAGGAAAAGGCTTTGTAAGAAATTAAGTGAGGGCTCAAACTTTAAACAATAGAGTAGCTAAAAGGCTGCCATTGATCTTGCATTTGATGAATCTGTGACCCAGGACCCACCTCCAGACTCAGCAGAGCTTCACAGTGATGGAGAACCAGAGTAAACTGAAATGACACTGGAGAAGGTGTTCGTCCACCGCCTGAATATTAAAGATTCATGACTCAAAGTTGAACCGATATGAAGCAACGGGAGTGTTTCGATGTGACTAAGTGCAGCGCCTTCAGAGCCCTCAATCACATGGAAACTGAAATACCTGACAGTTATTATAAATTGGAAAGACACAAAAGTCAAAATTCTTCTTAGTCGGGCTTAGTTGATAACAAATGTCTCAGTATTCGTAGCTGCCCTGCAGGTGAATACTATTTTATAAATATTAGATTATAAAGATGGATAAATGGACGAATAAAGCAGTGAAAGAATGATATTATTAAACATTTTTGGGCTAATCAGTAGGGCTTGAAATGCTAATCCCACGCTCCACAGGTTTTTATTGGTTTAATCAAAATGTATTTAATGCAGTGGAAGATATCAGTGTGATATGTGAGTTTATTACCACAATGCAATGGTGAAGCATCAGGTTCCAAAATGTCCTGAAAATCTAATAAGGAGCAACAACATGAAATAATTCAGTGGAGACAATCTTTATGCAACACTGGATATAATTACAATGCCTAATAGGATTTTAGTCGAGATTGCATAATTGATTTTTCACTTTCTGCCTAGAATTAGATATACACCACTCTTATCAACTGATGATAGCTTTTCTTTTTTACTTGGGACAGATCCAGGCTAGCTGCTTCCCCTTGTTTTCTGAATCTATGCTAAACAGCTAGCAGCCAGTTGTTATGAAACGACCCAGTCTCACGGCATTTCGTGTTAGAGTCACAAAATGAATATATTGATTCGTGTTCCCCAACACGATTTCCCCATCACACAGAACGATTTGAAAAGCAATGTATTTCTATTGGTAGTATGTTTCGTGCCTGCACCAAATAATAACAAATTAGAAGGAAAAAAAGATTTAAAAAATACAGATGTCAGTATTTTAAGGCTCTGAGCCATTTATTTTCCTCGCAGACGGCAAGAAAAGTCCGACATTATACGATTTAAAATAAAAACAATAATCGTGGCTTGATATTGAGTAAGAACATGTTTTTATGAACCACACAGCTTCTGGTCTTCCAAGACCCGACCGGACAAAAAGATGTGCTGCAGGCACGAAACATACTACCAATAGAAATACATTGCTTTGAAAATCGTGTTGGTGAAGACGAATCAATAGAGTAATTGTCGTGACTATAACACGAAATGCCGTGAGACTGTGTTGTATGCTAAGCCAACTATCTGCTAACCGTTTAGCATACTGAAAACAGGTGGAAAGAGCTAGCGAGGCTCGATATGCTAAGCTAACTATCTGCTAACTGTTTAGCATAGATACTGAAAACAGGGGGAAGGAGCTACCGTGGTTCTTTATGCTAAGCTAACTATCTGCTTACTGTTTAGCATAGATACTGAAAACAGGGGGAAAGAGCTACCGTGGTTCTTTATGCTAAGCTAACTATCTGCTTACTGTTTAGCATACTGGAAACCAGTCAAAAGAGCTAGCCTGGCTCTCTATGCTGAGCTAACTGGCTGCTAGCTGTTCACCATACTGAAACAAGGGGAAAAAGCTAGCCTGGCTCTCTATGCTAAGCTAACTGGTTGTCTATCTTCATATATATGTTACTTTTTTGACATATTTAACTACACAGAACATGGCCTGCTCTTGTAAATCCAGCTGTAAACTGTCAGACAAGAAAAGGTCATTTATGGCGTCTCCGATGAGACACAGCGGAAAACCTCCAGAGCTACACATGTCAAATTTATAACGGACCGGTTTAACTGAGCGTTTTACGAGCCATCTGCTCAGCGCCGGTTGATACAGAGTCCCAGAGTTACTTCAGCTGCCTGGCAATGGATATTCATTTGCAAGTAAAGCAGGGGCAAACTCTTTTATTTGCACTTACAGGGATTAAAAAGGATTGCTGATGAAGTCGGGACTGACTTTAGAAGCTGTGTGTGTTCAGTGGAGTCTTTCTGCTCAGGGTACTGGATGTGTTCGCTTTAGAAAACCTTTTATAACCGTGCACTCACAAGACGTCCTGCAAATTAGAGCCCCATGTTGATAAAGTGCACACAATGGGGTTTGTATTTGTTTCTGATGCCTTTATTAACTTGCACCCTGCTACAGTAGGTGTGTATTTGTCTGGTAATCATTTTTCTGCACAATCCCCACTGTTGTTTTGTGAAATAGGCTAATTCACAAACAGGTTTTATCCTCTAAGATCCTGCAGATAATCACAACTCACCTGTTTTTAGACTAAATATATTAATATTGGACACAATTTAAACAACAGTCATACAGTAGTGTGCACACAGTATTTTCACACTCTTTCACACTATTAATGAATAATTGTGTTGTAAATCAGCAAAAGCAATGCATCAGGATTCACATTGTTGTTGGTTGATTCCCTCTCAGCAGGTCAAAGCTAAACTCAATTGACCCGGATCCTCTGCAGTGTCTTCTAAAGTCCTTTTGTTGTTATGCTTTAGAGCTCTCGCCCTCAGGAGGGTGATTGTACAGCGGGTTGGCGAAGGACAGCTTGGAGGAACCCTGCTGTGAGACACAATCAGAAACACATCGTGTCACCCTTTTATGCACAGAAGAGTAATGTAAGTCCTAAAAGGTGGAGCAGAACACTTTACCTCCACCTCCACCTCCTTCCTCCAGGGGTAAACGCTGATGGAAAGCCCCCGAATGTCCCTTCTGCTGGGGACATTAACTCCTGGACAACAACTGGATCTATCATGGCACGAGAGCTGAGGGAAACACAGTTAGAGACACATAAGCCTGACATGCAAGAAGTCATAACGTGCAAGCAGACTGGTAAGGCCTCCTTAGCTTCCCATCCGACCTTCGTTAAGTATTTCATAATCTTCCAGAGGTGGCATAATAACACATTGTTTACACAGCTTAGGTGAATACACGATGCTGATTGGTCAATTTGGACCTTCGAGATGTCTGCTATTGGTTGCTATCAGACAGCAAACCCTTCGCAGTGTGTGAGCTAAAGTGGTGAAAAGATGTGTAGAAGTGTGAATGTGTGCTGAACATCATCTGTCAGTGTGTTCAGCAGGTTTATTGCGAGCATATCATTTTTATATTTGGTGTTGAATGCACCTTAAAGAATGTCATTTTTGCAGATGCAGCACATACTAGACCGAGTTGACTTGCAGCCACTTGGCAATGAGGTTTCTATATATATATATACATATATTTTTACAAGTCTTTTTAGTTCATTATAGTTTACAGTAATCGATGCCATTTCATTTATATTGTAATTCCACAGTACCACAGTACACTCACTACACTCCCCCCTCCCTCCCTCCCTCCCTCCAGCCGCACATGCCCACACGGACGAAACCTAAAATAAATAAAAATGCTTACCAATATAACTTAAACAACAGAGCCATGAAAATTAACATAAAACGAAAAAATAAATAAACCCACATCAAAGTAAAACAAACAATTAATTATACAATACAGCGACAATAGAGACAATGACAGCACATCTAGTATTTCCGGCCGTCAGGAAAAATAGCCTCAGAATTATTTGATTATATTTTTCCAATGTCATTTTCTCCAGAGGTAAAAAATGTGTTATCTGATCAATACAAAGTTTAAATGTTGGAGGACGTTCATTCTTCCAGAGTAAAAGTATACATTTATTGGCAAAATATGTTATTGTGATTAATATTCTGTAATGTTTGGGGTTCAGTTTAAAGTTTGGCATTTCATTTAACAGGAAAAAACATGGATTTTGGCTCATTTCGATTCCTAAAACGGCTTTTGTGAGCGCATGAATGGAACCCCAGAAATGTTTCAAGAGATCCCAAAACAGATGCATAAATGTTCCTTCTTTTACTTTACATCTCGGACATTTTGGAGAGTCTTCTTTGGAAATGTTATGCATCTTTCTGGGTGTGAGGTAACATTTGTTGAGAAATGTAAAGTTTGCTTCTTTGATTTTATTGCTTGTGAATGGAGAATGTGTTCTGTCACAGATATTCAGCCAGGTAGTTAAATCTATCTGTATCCCCAAGTCCTTTTCCCAGGTCTCTTTTAAAGTTAGAAAGGATGACTGAGCTCTTTTAGAAAAAACTGCATTCAATTCTCTAATTTTCCCTTTGATCGTGGTCGATGACATCAATGTCTCCTCCTCTTCCAACAATCCCCATCTCAATTTATTGCTTTTAATAATTGATTGGATCACGTTCCTAATTTGCAGGTATCTGAAAAAATCGTTATTTGAAATGTCATATTCTTCTCTTAAATCATTAAATGATTTCAATGTTATATATCTTTGTGAAACAAATGTTTAAATTGCTTTATACCTGATTTCGTCCATTTGTTTATATCGATTCACAACAAATATTTGCTAAGATCAGGATTGTTCAAAATAGGAGAAAAGATTGAAATAGCTGAGTTAACATGAACTTTGTTTGTCCAGTCCCTCCAGGCTAACAGTGTATTGACCACTGTAAAACATTTGGCCATATTCTTCACCTTATTGAAGTCTTTAACAAATATAAGAGCTTCCACTGGCAGCGGGTCAAAGACACTGGCTTCTATCTGAACCCATAGTGAACCCTTTCTTCCCAGAGACCAAGATGGTACATTTCTTAATTGAGCTGACCAGAAGTAGTGTTGAAAGTTGGGAAGACCAAGACCCCCCGTGGTTTCTGGTTTCATAAGAGTCAGTCACTTGATTCTTGGTTTTATTACACCAGATATATTTTGAGATGTGTCTGTTGAGAGATTTAAAATAATCAGCGGATAAATAGCGTGGTAACATTTGAAAAAGAAAAATACATCTCGGTAGAATATTCATTTTTATGACATTGATTCTTCCTAGCAGTGATATTGGTAATGTGGACCTTTTGGATAAATCCTGTTTGATTTTGTCAATGAGCGGATTATAATTCTCTTTAAACAGATTGTCCAGGTGTGGTGTTATATTTATTCCTAAGTATTTAAAGCCACCTGGTGACAAATTAAAAGAACAAGACTTTTCCAGATTTGCTGTTGGCGTCATATGTAAGAAACAAGCATTCGATTTCTTAAAATTAATTGTATATCCTGAGTATCTTCCAAATGGCTCTATCGTGTCGTGCAGATGTGGTACTGAATGTTCTGGGTCTGTTAAGTAAAGAATGATATCGTCAGCGTACAGAGAAATGTTGTGTTCATCGTTAATCTTCACTCCTTTAATACTTATGTTGTCTCGCACACGTGACGCCGGTGGTTCAATTACAATTGCCAAAAGCAAAGGTGACAGAGGACACCCCTGTCTTGTCCCCCTTGTTAGTGAAAACAAATCTGAGGAAATAAAGCTCAGCGCAAGTTCAGGCAGGAAGACCTATCACTTCGTATTGCGCGTCATGGCAATACTCGCTCCCTTCACTAAAGGATAGGGAACGCCACTCCTCAGCTAACCTATCACTTCCCTCCGTTCACAAGCCTAATCATCGCACCTGTTAATCCCTCTATATATGCTCTCCCCTTTTCCATCAGCTGTCTTCCAGGTGTCAACGCGCAACCCTCCTCCACCCCTTCGCCTCCTGCTTCCAACTCAGGGCCAAGCTCAACCTTCTCCCTTCCAACCGGACCTAACCACTTATCACCACCACCAGTGTCTAGACCCGTGGGGGTTCATCGGAAACGGTTCTTCCCTTCCCGAATGACATCCTACAAAACCTGGGCCTAATCGCCAAACACCATTTCATTCACTTGTTATAAACTGTCATCATTATGTTTCATTTATATAATGTGACCCGATAATAAACATGTATTCCATACATCACGTCTCTCCTGATTGAACTGCAGTTAGTGATAACCGCTGCTTTAGGATTTTTATAAAAAGACCCACTCTATGAATCGAGAGCCCATATTTAATCTGTTCAAGATAGCAAAAAGAAAATTCCACTCAACCCTGTCAAAAGCCTTCTCGGCATCTAGAGAAAGAAGCAGAGATGGCTTCTGACCGGTGTCCAAATGGTTTATAATATTCAAAAGTCTCCTTATATTATCAGGAGAATATCTGCCCTTGACAAAACCTGTTTGATCAGGACTAATTAGTAAATCATTTCGTTTTGCTAATAATTTGGTGATAATCTTATAATCGTGATCCAAGAGGCTTTTAGGCCTACATGAAGAACAATTCAACGGGTCTTTCCCATCTTTATGTAGTTCAGTAATATATGAAAGATTCATTGATTGAGGAAGTGTTCTGTTGTGAGAGAAGTTGTTAACCATTGACATGAGTATAGGTTGAAGTTCAGTCAGAAGCCATCTGGCCCTGGGCTTTTATTTAGAGGCATAGATTTAATTGCAGCCAAAACTTCTACTTCTGTAATTGATGAGTTTAGATTCTCTTGGTCTAAATCAGATAATGTCGGTAAATGATTGTTATGGAGATAATTGTCCAGTTCATCTTGTGAGTAATCACATTGAGATTTGTATAATTTGTTATACAATTCATAAAAAGTCTGGTTCATCTGTTTTGGGTGGAAGGCTAAGCGCTTTCTGCTTGCTCCTTCTTTAATCGACAGGCAAGTAGTTTACTTGGTTTATTGCCGAATTCATCATTTTTTTCTCTGATAACATTCATTTGTGTTATGATTTCATTTGTTAAGTCAATATTTAATTTAGCTCTGGCTGTGTTGAATTGTTTCCAGTTTTCCTCTGTTGATGCGGATTTATGAAGTAGCCTACTTCACATCTGTTTACTTCTCTTTCAAGTTCTTGTCTGAGCTTAACTTTTTCACGTTTTTTAAAAGATGTGTATGAGATAATAAGTCCTCTTAAAGTAGCTTTCGCAGCTTCCCAAATAATATCCGGATCTATAGAGGGGTCATTGTTTTCGTTTATATAGTACCTTATCCACATTCGCATTTGTATTTGAATTGTTCGTCTCTAAGTAAGGAGTTATCACATTTCCAGCGCCTGGATACCAATTCTCCAAGTGAATAGTTAGATGAACTCTTGCATGATCTGAAATATTAATGGAATCAATTTTACATTCTTTTACCCTATGCATGTATTTTGAGGGAATACAAAAATAATCTATTCTAGAATAAGAGTTGTGGACATTTGAAAAGAAAGTGTGATCTTTGACCTCTTGATTTAGTTGAGGCCATACGTCAATAAGGCCACATTCTGCACCAAGCCCCTGAAGGACCTTTGAGGATTTAACATTGTGGCTCTTGGACTGGTTGGATTGATCTAATGTAGGGTTAAGAGTGCAGTTAAAGTCACCGCCCATCAGTCCTAACCCAGCACCATGTCAGACATGAACATTGGTTCATCTATATTGGGAGCATAGATATTTAAAAAGGTGATTGAGGTTTCAAAAATAATACCAACACCCAAAACAAACCGACCATTTGGGTCCGTACTCATTTTTCTAATTCGAATGGGGAAGTTTGGTTTACCACAATAGCTGTCCCTCTACTATGGGTTTTATATGATGAGAAGTACACCTGACCTATCCGATCGCTTTTCAATCTAAGATGTTCAGGATCTGAGAGAAAGGTTTCTTGTAAGAAGACCACATCAGCTTTGTCTTTTTTAAGAAGAGATAGTACTTTATTCCTTTTTATGGGATTTCCCAAGCCTTTAATATTCCAAGAATAGATGTTCCTGTTTTGCATGCTGACTGCTGCATGTCTGTGGGATAGTATTTAATACGTTGTATATTTTGGCCCCCATACACAAAAGGGATTCTCACTGCTTTTATTATTTAACATTAAAACTAATGTAACACTAACACAAAAAGAAAACAATATAACATCCCACCCAAACCAGGGTCTTCTGCAATTCATCTACCCAGTTTGTTGGAGCCCAGAGAGAAACAAACGTCACCTATGTTACAAATGTATCATCTCTTGGATTTACACACGGCATCTATTGCACGTCTGTCCGTCCTGGGAGAGGGATCCCTCCTCTGTTGCTCTCCCTGAGGTTTCTCCATGTTCCCCTTTAAACGGTGGGGTTTCTCTGGAAGTGTTTCCTTGTACGATGTGAGGGTCTAAGGACAGAGGGTCTAAGGACAGAGGGTCTGAGGACAGAGGGTCTAAGGACAGAGGGTCTAAGGACAGATGGTCTGAGGACAGAGGGTCTAAGGACAGATGGTCTGAGGACAGAGGGTCTAAGGACAGAGGGTATTGTCATACTGATATTCTGTACAAACTGTGAAGTCCACTGAGACAAATGTAACATTTGTGATATTGGGCTGTATAAATAAACATTGATTGACGTCAGAGAAACGTGCATCTCAGATCTAAGGAAATGTCCTCTTTGTGTTGGCAACTTGGAGCTCCCATCCTCAGTTCTCATTGAAAATAAATACATGTCTTCCTAATTCTCCTCCTCACCAGGGGACGGGTGGATAGAAATCCGCATCCCAAATTTCATCATGGTTTGTTCCATCCGATCATTTACATAACAATATATTGCCATAATAAAAAGAAGACAAATCAAAAAAGAACGATCGGAGGACATGGTGATATCTAAACTGTCAAAATAAAAGTGGAGGAGGAAGGTTGTATTTTAAACAGAACTGTATGTTACTGTTTTGTCAGACCCAGTAACGACGAGACGCCGTTACTGCTATTTATTAAATGGCATTAATTATAAAAGTGTTCACCCTCATCTTGCCTGTTGTCTGGTCGTCTCTGTGTTCCCTCCTGCTGATTATCCAATTGTGTTCACCTGGTGCCCTGTGTTGTCTCCTCCCCCCTCACCTGTGTCTAATTGGTTGATTCAGTTGTGTGTGTATTTAGGCTCTGTTTCCCTGTCTGTTGAGAGGCTGGTGTGTGTGTGTGAGATCCTGGTGGCTGCAGGCTGGGCTCACGTGAAGCAGCAGCAGCAGCAGCAGCAGCAGCAGCAGCAGCAGCAGCAGCAGCAGCAGCAGCAGCAGCAGGAGCAGGATTGAGGCTGTGTGTAATGTTTTAATAAATGCCCACACCGGGTTGTATTTTTGGATGTTCTGCCTCCTTGCTTGGTCGGGCCGCTCAACGGTCAGTATCACAGACCCCCTCCACTACCTTCTATATTTTCGAGTGAGCTAAAGTAGTGACACCGAGGTATGATATATGTGTAAGTATCATTAAGAAGCAGGAGAGCAGATATGAGATCTATTTCGCATTGTTATCCTAGCTGTATTGGTTAATTGTCCATTTTATCTTGTGAAATAATCTCCTAGCTCATGTAGACTAAGTGTCAGTGTTTTAAGGAAGGTTCATTGAAAGCAGAAGTGTTGTGTTGTGTTGTGTTTAATGCACCTTAAATAATGTAGTTTTGGCAGATGCATCCCTTATTAGACTTTGCAGTGATGTGTTTCTGTGTTTTCAAAATGTATTTGAAACGTATACACGCCTAGAAGTCCCCTTTGCGTCCCAGTGTGCATCATTGAGCTGTGTTGGATGTCTGAGGGTCCTGCTCTTCATGCACTACAGTGTGTAAACGGTGTAAATCACACACAGAAACACCAAATCCCCAGAAATCAATAACTCTAAATCAGAAATGTGCTCCAGCAGAACGGCTCGTGACCTCCTGCACTGTTACAGCCTCTTATTGAATTGTGCGGGGCGCCGGGTGGAGAAATGAGATTTTGTGAAGCAGAGAAAAACCTCATGTTCTCAGGACTGAATGTGCTGATGATTGATTGGACGATTCTCTGACCTCTGCTCTCCAATCACAGCTTTGGTTATCCATCACGCCGTAGTTCTTTGGCTTTCTGTGGAGAAAATAGAACGTATCATGGACATCATCATCACCAGCAGTAATGATATTATGGTATCAAGAACCAGAGGTGGGAAGTATTGGAGTACAAATACTTCATTACTGTACTTAAGTACATTTTTCTGGTATCAGTACTTTCTACTTCTTACATGTTGAACACAAATACCTGTACTTTCTACTTCTTCTTGAGGAAAGAAGATTAGTCAGTACTTCTACTTTTACTAGAGTATTTTAAAACACGAGTATCTGTACTTCTACTTGAGTAAAGGATGTGTGTACTCTTCTCTGTAAAGAACTCACGTTGGGCAGCATCTTTTCTTGAGGTAAACCAGCGTGCAGACGGAGAATCCAGCGACGAGCAGCAGCAGCCCGATGCCGATGCCAACATAAACAGAGACTAAACAAGACGGAGAGATATTTCATTAACAGGGCAGCCAGTAGATAAATCCAGAGACAGCTTTATAGAGCGGAGCTTCCTGGTCTTTATTACCCAGCTGGGTGTCCTCTGGTTCAGGAGTCACGGTAGATAACACCGGTTTCTCCTTCACATGGCAGCGGTTTCCTGTCCAGCCTGGAAAACACCTGACAACAGGTAGGAAGGAAGGAAAAGAGAGGAAGGTGTGATGGTGAGACAACATGACAATGATTCTATGAATAAATTAAGCAGACGTAGTGTATCACATATGTTTCAATTCTAGTATTGTTTATACTCTTTAATTTCTACTTATGTGCAAAGCCTTGTTTTGTTGTTTTTTATGCTGCTGCAACGCAAAAAATCCCAAATTGGGATCAATAAAGTACCTCTTATCGCTATATTAAGTAGGTTTGATCAAGTTTGTTCCATAATTAGGTTTGCAGAAGCTCTACAATTGTAGATATTTCACCATTTTTAATTATAAGGCTGAATACAGGATTCGATACAGTATGCTATTTTTTTATAACAGACCGTTGCTAAGAATAACAGACTGTTGCTAAGGAGAACATACTGTTGCTAAGGATAACAGACTGTTGCCAAGGAGAACATAATGTTGCTAAGGATAA
>NC_136911.1:23411053-23456053 GCF_949606895.1 Notothenia rossii | reverse complement strand
GTGTGTGTGTGTGTGTGTGTGTGTGTGTGTGTGTGTGTGTGTGTGTGTGTGTGTGTGTTACAGATGGCTGGTTTTATCGACTCGCTCTGCACCGAGGTCATAAACTCGTTCTGTGACACGTCTCATCGCTCAGATCGACGTTGGTTCTCACAAAAAACAACAACAGCACAGAATTGTAAAGGAAGATATATAATAACTAAGGTCTGGCATACAATCAGAACCAGTGGCGAGCCGTGACTTTTATACCTAGGCCCTCTGACCCCCACCCCTTCCCTCGAGTTATTACGTCACAGCGTATACTTCAGCGGAATATCAAAACAACGGCCCGGGGTGCAAAACGCATCAATGAAAGCGACCCTCTACCACACAAAACAACACCTGTAAATAACCCTATTTGTGTTCTTTCAAATGGAAAAGGATATTGCATTGTGTTTGTTACTTTCGTTGCAGTGTATGTCTGAAGTGTAATTTGGCATGCTTTTATTTTGAAGGCGAGTTAACGCTGTTGACAGGAAGTTGTTGTTGCTATGGAAACAAGAAAAGTTTCACAGCGGGCGGAACTTGTCATAAATTCCGCGATAACAACACCCACCCATTTAGAGGGAAGATATGATATGATGGTCAATTGTACTGTCATTTGACATTACTCTCTCGTTCAGTTTATTGAGCCGTTTCCGCTCTACATCCTGAACTCCTCCCTTCGATGCAATGCACTTCCGTTTTGGCGGACTGGGTTTGTTTTGCTAGCTAGCTCCGTTGTGCCGACAAAGCACTGATATCGCAGAGACAAAGAGGATATAACAATTACAACATGAAGAAAAGTGGTTCGGGAACTACGTGTGCGGTAGTTGGTTGCAATCACTCGAGAAAGCACCTGAACGAGTGGTTAGATAGAGAGTGCTACGACCACAAACCAGCACCCAGCACCCAGCCATGTTGTTCATTAAATACAGATAAACACAACAAATACTGCATGCATTGTATTTTTTAATATTATATATGAATATTTTCATAGTGATGTAATTGTGTGGGATGCTTTTATATTTTAATTTGTAATACCTGTTAGGATTAAACATGTGATCTTTCTTGTTGAAGCCATTTCTTTAGTTTCCTCTAAACAATTAATTCATTCAGTGTTATTTATGTACAGTATGAGCTTAATATGAATGATGAACTGTGTTAAAAGAAATTGTAGCACTCTAAGGAACATATGAAATGCAATAATGCAATAACAGTGCAATAATGAAATTAAATTACATCAAACTTTATTTTCACTCAAACAGTACAGGCACATATGATATATTGCACAGCATAAAGAGATCATGTAAATTGTGCATTATGTAAACAACAGACAACTGTTGGCTCCTGTGGGCATGACCTAAATAAGGCAGTTTATTTTGGTTTTAAAATGCTGAGATATTTACTGCAGAACTGTAACCTTCCCTCAACAAAATCGTCAACAATTTTCGGGAGCATGTGGGCAAAGTAGAATGTGCGCAGCCTTATGATATGCCTTCAGACTGTCCATTGCTTTTCCATCTATTGCCATGGATTGAACGAAGTAGGAGCAAATTTTGCTGTACGTTATGCTGGGCCACGTCGTCATGTTATCCTCCCAGTTTTGCACTGAATTCGGGTGGGGGAGAGTAACGCCATCTCCAGTCAAAGAAGTAGAATCGTGTTCCCAAGCTAGCATCACTGTTAGCATCGAAATCGCTGTGTTTACACCAGTGCCCGTCTGACTGTTTACACCGGTTTACACCGACAGACGCTGTGCAAAAGACTTCCGGCGGAAATGAAGTGCATTTGTGTAGGGTTATGGCGCTACCCGTGGTTTGTCGCGTAAACTTGTCTATAGCTGGGCCCTCTGTGAATTCACAGCTGGACGTCCAACAGCTCCTCTCTTCACAGTAACTCGCAGAGACGAGCTTCTCTCATTTAACCCTTCACATTCCAACAGAAACTGAATAGGCAGATTTATTTAATAAGGATTTATTTATTTGGAAATGTTATTTTAAATACAATTAAATCAGGTTATTTTGGTAAAACTAATGAAAAATATAACAAAAAATAACAAAAAACATATATAAAGAAATATATATATATTTTTTAATGTTTTTAAATATTATTTTGTAGAATATCTTAGTCCCTCACAGAGGGCCTAGAGGGCCCTGACGGCTCGCCACTGATCAGAATATCATATAAATACTGACGTGTTGACGGTTGTATTCTCTGCATGTATCAAAGCATACTGTGTCCTCAAACCACCTGCATTGTGAGCTTTTCAGGGACACTCACCTGGACTGTGGTCACTCTGAGGTCCGGCTCCTGGAGTCTCACTGTGACGACCGATCGACCAATCAAAATCATCCTCAGAGTCCTGGTCAAACCCACAGCTGTGTTCCCACCACGCCGCTCCCATGCTGAAGTCACAGATGCCTAAAGTAAAGAAAAAACAAGATGAAAAGACCAATTAGAGGGGGATGTTGTTAAGGGGAAGGTGTGTTGAGTATCTTAGGGCTCACACAGGGACATCAAAGGACAACAGATCAGTGAGGACAGAGGGGGGCAGACCATTAAGAGCTTTATGAACCAGTACAAGGACTTTAAATGAGCTCTAAAAGACACAGGTTTGTTCTGTCTTTCTCTAGTTTAAAAGTTAGTCAAACCAACTTAGGAAGAACACAAGAATGAGGTTTGTTAGCGTCTTGTTTATTTAAAAACGATGTGTCCCAGACCTATCTCCAGTTCTTCCTCACCGCACTGTTTCTCATCAGATCCATCGGCACAGTCGTCCTTGCTGTCACACTCCAGGTGAGACTCGATGCAGTGTCCACTTTCACACACAAAGTCTGAGAGTGCAGGACAACTGGGGGGCTGCACAGCGTCTGAAACACACGGACACACACACACACACACACACACACACACACACACACACACACACACACACACACACACACACACACACACACACACACACACACAGACAGACAGACAGACAGACAGACAGACAGACAGACAGACAGACAGACAGACAGACACACGGAAACACACACGGAAACACACACACACACACACACACACACACACACACACACACACACACACACACACACACACACACACATATATCTGACATTAGCTTTCATGTTGGAAGTGTTTTCTAAGAGCGAGCCACTCGACTGGAAACCATCTCCTCTTTCCGTTCAGATGAATGGGAGGCTGTGGCGCAGTGGAAAGAGCCTTGGTGGTGGGATCAGGGGATCACAGGTTCAAACCCCACTGCAGTCAGCATGTCGTTGTGTCCCTGAGACACTTCACCCCAAATTGCTCCTGTGGGGATTGTCCACAGTATTGAGTATGTAAGTCGCTTTGGATAAAAGCGTCTAACAAGTGACATGTAATGTAATGAATCAAATCCGGCTTCAATGGAAAATAGAACGTGGTACAAACTGTGTGTTATTTAAAAACGTCCTGCTCCAAAGAGGGCAAACTGAAGAAGAGCATTACATCACACGAGATCTCCTTCCTCCTGCTTTTGATCAGTGAGTTCATGTCTCTGTGTGTTATGTGTTTATATCTGAGTCTTGGCAGAGCAACATCCAGATCTGTTTAATGTCTGACACCCGTCTGAATATCAAACAGTGAAACAACAACCTCTGTCCTTCTGAGGTACAGATGTGTGTGTTCACAGAGCAGCATTTCATCGTACAGAGATTGAGTGGAAAGTTTGTGTGAAGCCAGAAATGGCCCTAAACACCTGGGAAAGTAATTACCGCTCTTTAAACCTCTGCATGTATGAAGGCTGCTTTGTGCAGAGTTTCAACATGAATCATGAAAGTGATTTGACTGGACACTTTATACCAGTCTATATCTAACTGTAAAAAGTTAAACGTGGATATAAAAAAAATGCAGAATTACCTGTGAAAACTTAGCAAATGCAAGAATAACATTTCAAAAGTAGGCTTTGCCTCTCCATTCGTGTATTCGATAGCTTTTTGTGCATGTAAATGGTCTGCAGAGGCTAAAATCACAACTTCACGGACACTCTCACTGGTTGACCAATCACAACTGTCCCAGGAGAGACACTAAACACAGAACAGGCTGTTGTTAACGTCACTTACTTGGAGAACAGTTCCTGAACTCCAGGTCGTCCAGTGAAGCTCCTCCAATCACGTCCATGGATCGAATCCCTTCAAAAATCACCTGGAAGTTCCTCAGGTTCCTCAGAGGAACCTCAGCTCGGTTCCACTGGTTCCCCTGATGCCCCGTTTTGTTCCACGCCTCCCACAGATTGTTCTCCATCTGTTGGGGGAAGAAGAAGTGGAGTACAAATACTTTGTTATGTACTTAAGTACATTTGTCTAGTATCAGTACTTTACTCCACTACTTATTTTTCTGACAACTTTTTACTTTGACTTCTCACATGTTGAACACAAATACCTGTACTTTCTACTTCTTACATGTTGAACTCAAATACCTGTACTTTCTACTTCTTACATGTTGAACTCAAATACCTGTACTTTCTACTTCTTACATGTTGAACACAAATACCTGTACTTTCTACTTCTTACATGTTGAACTCAAATACCTGTACTTTCTACTTCTTACATGTTGAACACAAATACCTGTACTTTCTACTTCTTACATGTTGAACTCAAATACCTGTACTTTCTACTTCTTACATGTTGAACTCAAATACCTGTACTTTCTACTTCTCACATGTTGAACACAAATACCTGTACTTTCTACTTCTTACATGTTGAACTCAAATACCTGTACTTTCTACTTCTTACATGTTGAACTCAAATACCTGTACTTTCTACTTCTTACATGTTGAACACAAATACCTGTACTTTCTACTTCTTACATGTTGAACTCAAATACCTGTACTTTCTACTTCTTACATGTTGAACTCAAATACCTGTACTTTCTACTTCTCACATGTTGAACACAAATACCTGTACTTTCTACTTCTTACATGTTGAACACAAATACCTGTACTTTCTACTTCTTACATGTTGAACACAAATACCTGTACTTTCTACTTCTTACATGTTGAACACAAATACCTGTACTTTCTACTTCTTACATGTTGAACACAAATACCTGTACTTTCTACTTCTTACATGTTGAACTCAAGTACCTGTACTTTCTACTTCTCACATGTTGAACTCAAATACCTGTACTTTCTACTTCTCACATGTTGAACTCAAATACCTGTACTTTCTACTTCTTACATGTTGAACACAAATACCTGTACTTTCTACTTCTCACATGTTGAACACAAATACCTGTACTTTCTACTTCTTACATGTTGAACTCAAATACCTTTACTTTCTACTTCTCACATGTTGAACTCAAATACCTGTACTTTCTACTTCTCACATGTTGAACTCAAATACCTGTACTTTCTACTTCTCACATGTTGAACACAAATACCTGTACTTTCTACTTCTCTCATTTCCCAAACAGGCTGGTTCCTTTAGTCTGAATGTGTGTTTGGTGGCGTGATCATTATTATTTAGAGTCATTGCGTGCCTATTGATTTGAACACGATCCGTGTATCCATCATTTCCTGGTCTTCTCTAAAGAAGAGGGACCAATGGAAACGTTGTCATGTTGCCGTTGGTCACCATGGAAACATTCATTAGCTAACAATGACATTATTGTTCTATTAATATAAAGGGAGGTCAGGTACTCTTTAAAACAGCTGCTAGTTATGGGTACTTTTTACTGAAGTACATTTCAAAGTTCTTTACTTTGACTTGAGTAAAGAAGTTTAGTCAGTACTTCTACTTTTACTATTTTTAAACACGAGTATTTGAACTTCTACTTGAGGAAAGGGTGTGCTGTTGCTTCTCTGAGGAAGACCATGTGTTTCTTTCTAACTGTAATCAGTTCATACAGCAGAGGTTATGATCAGAAACACATTCGAGTCACGCTCATTAAAACCTCATTAGCATAATTGAAGGAACCAAAGCTATGCTATGCTAACGGCTTCCTCTCGTGCCACATATGGAACGTATTACCAGACAGACTGAATTCCTCTCCGACTCTTTTTCCCAGGGTGCAAGCCAAGCACTAAATCACGACTAAAGCAGCGCTGGAACAACCAATGGGATTTCAAACAGGGCTGCAGTGGATGCGTGTTGAGACATCTGAAGTCATACCACTCACACCTACAGGAAGAGGGGCTTTCACAGCTATTGGTGAAGAGTGGCTTGGAAAGGGAAAGGTGGAGTCTGCGGTTTGTAGAGATTTAAACTTCTCTATATGTACTTTTTATAGTCCACAAACACATTAGGTGAGATAGAGGACAGGAAGGATTCATAATAACTTATTCCACCTTTACTTGTTCCTTGATCACATCTGAACAAAGGTGCAGAGGTTACTGTAGTCCCAGATTAAACCACCATATGTTGAATCTGAGACGATTTAGACGTTTCAGAGGCGATCAAATATAAATAAAAGATTGATTTGCAAACACAATAAGATGACCCTCTCTTCAGCATTGGTCCCAGTGAACAGTTAGATATCCAAAAGCATGGGACATGGAAAGCGTGGGATTTCCCATGAAAATACGAAAAAACAATGAATTGATCCCATTAGCTGGTTTTAACTCCACACACTCATTTTATATTAATAAACCAATATTAAAGGTTTATATCTTCAGCTGGAATTAATGTGCTGAAACACACACACACACACACACACACACACACACACACACACACACACACACACACACACACACACACACACACACACACACACACACACACACACACACACACACACACACACACACACACACACACACACACACACACACACACACACACACACACACACACACACACACACACACAGCACAGAGTGTGTGTTTCCATGTCTTGTCTTTATTAGGATCCCCATTAGCACTAGCATGAGCATTGGCTATTCTTCCTGGGGTCCTCAAACACTCAAAACATACATAAACTAAAATGGTCATCCAATTGTCGCCCTCCTAAGGCCAAACACAAGTAAATACAAATAAGTGTACATCATAACATATGCCCACATAGCCACAGTTCAAATTTACTTTATAATACTTAAATATTTTTTTAGCAACCTTTTGAAATGTACCTGAGAATGTTCCTGAATGATGTGAACCGGGAGAGAGTTCCAGCTGATCATGGCTCTGGCTCTGTGTGTTAACCCACAGAGTGATTAGTGGAGGAAAGAGAGATTTAACCACGCTCCCCCTGAAGCTCAGGAGTCTAATATAAACTCAGTGTTCACAATGAGCCGCTCGTCCTCTGGTCGTTTTGAAAGAGGACAGCAGTCCATAACTTCACTTCATCAATCCAGCTTTAGGAGGGTAATGAAGAACATCTATCTCAGGAAGTCAAAGTCAAACTTCCTTGGGTCATTTAGGAAGTATTCTTCATATCGGCTTACCGTTAAAACACGCTCAGACTGACAAGGCCAGGACTCCACATGCTCGAACAGAGAAACTACTGAAGCCCAATCGCCGATTTGCCGCTGATTCTTGCAGTCTGAAGGCGTACGTTTAAAAACACAAACACATTTAAAACCAAGCCCAGCTTCTGTCTGTCCTGTGAACAGGAAGGGCTCGGGTCAACAGTGTCTGACGCTGCTTTCTACGACATAAGGAAACAGACGTCCTTGAGTTGCACGATTAGTCTATAAACCTGACTGCAGGGCAACAGTCAGACCCTCCTCTGCATTTAAAGCCCCCTTTCCTCTGGCTTTCAATCATCTTGTTAAAGTGAAGCATAGATTACAAAGCAGCAGGATGTATCCAGATGGATGTCATGGAGAACATGTGATACTAGCGATGTATCATCCGCCGTTTATTCCATCATTTTGAAGTTCGGTTTCCGACACGGTGACGAAACGACACATTCAGTCTGCTCCGAGTGGAGAGTGGATATGTGTTTGCATGATTCCTTTTTGTTGTCCTCCAGAGAGACTAAAGGAAGCTGCGATCACACAAATACTGTGTTTTAAGAACATACTGAATGTTACACTGAGAGGAAATCCAATTAGTCACCTCCAATTCCAACAGTTTCATCCACTCCACTTCTGATTCGTCGCCACCTGTACGAGGACATCCACTCTGCTTCAAATGAAAACCCATTCAGAGGATTATCCCGAGCATCTGAGCAGCTTCCTTTTAAAGTCATTCCTCTCAATAATTACAACAGCATTCAGATTCTAGACGGATTTGGAAAAGCCTAAATGTATCAGTACTTTTCTCAAACATTTGACACCCCACTGGTTCCAATTATAGACGGATATCGTTAGAATAGAAATCATAAAACTGTCTTTACAGCTTTGAGTGCAGGTTGTGACACGAGGTCCTTAATGTGGGGTCTGTTGTCCTTATTGTTTTATATGAGAGGTTTTATTGGTCTATTACTTGCATGAAAGAATCTGTAAAAGCAAAGGTGTTAACTCGGATCCCTCCATGGTTTGTTTTCATGTTAATTGCCTTTTCTGATCATTAAAAATGAACCCTTTAAAGCCCGTTTTAAAGCCCCGTGGAGCTTTCACCTCCTGAAGGAGTAACATTCCCTCTGCTTTGACTTAGCTGCTGTGTAAGACACTGAGCTATTCTGTAAGTATAATGACATTCAGACTCTGCAGGGAAGGGGAGCACACACACACACACACACACACACACACACACACACACACACACACACACACACACACACACACACACACACACACACACACACACACACACACACACACACACACACACACACACACACATTTGCATGATAACTTGCTGAATTGTGTTTTGCAAATTGCATAAAACGGCCTCTGCAGCGCACACACACTAACAATCAGGCTCGTGCTGAGAGACAAATCACACACACACACACACACACACACACACACACACACACACACACACACACACACACACACACACACACACACACACACACACACACACACACACACACACACACACACACACACACACACACACACACACACACACACACACACACACACACACAAATAATCAGGCTCGTGCTGAGAGACAAATCAAACACACACACACACACACACACACACACACACACACACACACACACACACACACACACACACACACACACACACACACACACACACACACACACACACACACACACACACACACACACACACACACACACACACACACACACACACACACACACACACACACACACACACAATAATCTCAATGGCAAGAAGAAGGAAATTGAATCCCTGAAAGTCAACCAAGGTTAAAAACTCTTCTCATCTCTGTCTCTTTAGGCGACGTGGGAATTGTAGTCTTTTCTACTCTGCTGACTACAGACGTCACGATGAGGTGGCCTTTCTTATAAAAACTAAACACTGGCTTTAACAGAGTGACAGTTAGACTCTCCTGCAGGCTGCAGATGCTTTACCTTGATCAGCAGGCGGATGGTTCCCAATGCCTTGTGGGAAATGTAGTACCAGAAGGAGAGCTTGCAGATGGCGCCGGACTGTTTCCAAACGGAGCTGCGGATGTGAGCTTTGTCTCCTTTCAGGCCGACAGGTGTGGCCTCCAGGTAGATGAAGTGACCTGAGAGAGAGAGAGGAGAGGATGATGAGGAGGGTTAGAGGAAGAGGAAGTGACCTGAGAGAGAGGATGATGAGGAGGGTTAGAGGAAGAGGAAGTGACCTGAGAGAGAGGAGAGAGGATGATGAGGAGGGTTAGAGGAAGAGGAAGTGACCTGAGAGAGAGGAGAGGATGATGAGGAGGGTTAGAGGAAGAGGAAGTGACCTGAGAGAGAGGAGAGAGGATGATGAGGAGGGTTAGAGGAAGAGGAAGTGACCTGAGAGAGAGGAGAGAGGATGATGAGGAGGGTTAGAGGAAGAGGAAGTGACCTGAGAGAGAGGAGAGGAGCAGACTTCAGATAGCAGTGTGCTAACAGTCCAGCCGTGAAGACATCTAAGGGACAGTTTTGAGATTTCTTCAAATGCCGTTGCCATGGCAACACAATGCTCGCCTTGAAACACGATTTCCTCATAACTTCAGTGAATATACTCCAAACAGCCCAAAACTTCACAGGTTTGGTAACGATGCAGCCATCAACGCATCTAAGCGTATTATGGGGTGTCATCAAATGCTGTTGCCATGGCGACAGATCATTCGCCATCAAGTTAGTTAAAAAGTTTGCAATTCAAATATTCTGCTGCTTTTCCAAGCCTTTTTATTTTCTTTTCTTCTCTCATCACACATTCAAGCCCCCAGTGTTCATGAATCATTTCAATCTCAATTCTTCACTTTCTTCTTAAACATTACATTTCAGCATAAAGCATTCCCACTAGCAATTTATTCAGGAATTGCATTCTCTAGTTTTCATTGCTGTTCCTTTCTCAGTCTCTCAGCTCTCAGTCTCTCAGTCTCTCAGTCTCTCAGTCTCTCAGTCTCTCAGCTCTCAGTCTCTCAGTCTCTCAGCTCTCAGTCTCTCAGTCTCTCAGCTCTCAGTCTCTCAGTCTCTCAGTCTCTCAGTCTCTCAGTCTCTCAGTCTCTCAGTCTCTCAGTCTCTCAGTCTCTCAGTCTCTCAGTCTCTCAGTCTCTCAGTCTCTCAGTCTCTCAGTCTCTCAGCTCTCAGTCTCTCAGCTCTCAGTCTCTCAGTCTCTCAGTCTCTCAGCTCTCAGTCTCTCAGCTCTCAGTCTCTCAGCTCTCAGTCTCTCAGTCTCTCAGCTCTCAGTCTCTCAGTCTCTCAGTCTCTCAGCTCTCAGTCTCTCAGTCTCTCAGTCTCTCAGTCTCTCAGTCTCTCAGTCTCTCAGCTCTCAGTCTCTCAGCTCTCAGTCTCTCAGTCTCTCAGTCTCTCAGTCTCTCAGCTCTCAGTCTCTCAGCTCTCAGTCTCTCAGCTCTCAGTCTCTCAGTCTCTCAGCTCTCAGTCTCTCAGCTCTCAGTCTCTCAGCTCTCAGTCTCTCAGTCTCTCAGCTCTCAGTCTCTCAGCTCTCAGTCTCTCAGCTCTCAGTCTCTCAGCTCTCAGTCTCTCAGCTCTCAGTCTCTCAGTCTCTCAGCTCTCAGTCTCTCAGCTCTCAGTCTCTCAGCTCTCAGTCTCTCAGTCTCTCAGTCTCTCAGTCTCTCAGTCTCTCAGCTCTCAGTCTCTCAGTCTCTCAGCTCTCAGTCTCTCAGCTCTCAGTCTCTCAGTCTCTCAGTCTCTCAGCTCTCAGTCTCTCAGCTCTCAGTCTCTCAGTCTCTCAGCTCTCAGTCTCTCAGCTCTCAGTCTCTCAGTCTCTCAGCTCTCAGTCTCTCAGCTCTCAGTCTCTCAGTCTCTCAGTCTCTCAGCTCTCAGTCTCTCAGTCTCTCAGCTCTCAGTCTCTCAGTCTCTCAGTCTCTCAGTCTCTCAGCTCTCAGTCTCTCAGCTCTCAGTCTCTCAGTCTCTCAGTCTCTCAGCTCTCAGTCTCTCAGTCTCTCAGCTCTCAGTCTCTCAGCTCTCAGTCTCTCAGTCTCTCAGTCTCTCAGCTCTCAGTCTCTCAGTCTCTCAGCTCTCAGTCTCTCAGTCTCTCAGTCTCTCAGTCTCTCAGTCTCTCAGCTCTCAGTCTCTCAGTCTCTCAGTCTCTCAGCTCTCAGTCTCTCAGCTCTCAGTCTCTCAGCTCTCAGTCTCTCAGTCTCTCAGCTCTCAGTCTCTCAGCTCTCAGTCTCTCAGTCTCTCAGCTCTCAGTCTCTCAGCTCTCAGTCTCTCAGCTCTCAGTCTCTCAGTCTCTCAGCTCTCAGTCTCTCAGTCTCTCAGTCTCTCAGCTCTCAGTCTCTCAGCTCTCAGTCTCTCAGTCTCTCAGCTCTCAGTCTCTCAGTCTCTCAGTCTCTCAGCTCTCAGTCTCTCAGTCTCTCAGTCTCTCAGCTCTCAGTCTCTCAGCTCTCAGTCTCTCAGTCTCTCAGCTCTCAGTCTCTCAGCTCTCAGTCTCTCAGTCTCTCAGCTCTCAGTCTCTCAGCTCTCAGTCTCTCAGTCTCTCAGTCTCTCAGCTCTCAGTCTCTCAGCTCTCAGTCTCTCAGCTCTCAGTCTCTCAGTCTCTCAGTCTCTCAGCTCTCAGTCTCTCAGTCTCTCAGCTCTCAGTCTCTCAGCTCTCAGTCTCTCAGTCTCTCAGTCTCTCAGCTCTCAGTCTCTCAGTCTCTCAGCTCTCAGTCTCTCAGTCTCTCAGTCTCTCAGTCTCTCAGTCTCTCAGCTCTCAGTCTCTCAGTCTCTCAGCTCTCAGTCTCTCAGTCTCTCAGCTCTCAGTCTCTCAGCTCTCAGTCTCTCAGCTCTCAGTCTCTCAGTCTCTCAGCTCTCAGTCTCTCAGCTCTCAGTCTCTCAGTCTCTCAGTCTCTCAGCTCTCAGTCTCTCAGTCTCTCAGTCTCTCAGCTCTCAGTCTCTCAGTCTCTCAGCTCTCAGTCTCTCAGTCTCTCAGCTCTCAGTCTCTCAGCTCTCAGTCTCTCAGCTCTCAGTCTCTCAGTCTCTCAGCTCTCAGTCTCTCAGCTCTCAGTCTCTCAGTCTCTCAGTCTCTCAGCTCTCAGTCTCTCAGCTCTCAGTCTCTCAGCTCTCAGTCTCTCAGCTCTCAGTCTCTCAGTCTCTCAGCTCTCAGTCTCTCAGCTCTCAGTCTCTCAGTCTCTCAGTCTCTCAGTCTCTCAGTCTCTCAGTCTCTCAGTCTCTCAGCTCTCAGTCTCTCAGTCTCTCAGTCTCTCAGCTCTCAGTCTCTCAGTCTCTCAGTCTCTCAGTCTCTCAGCTCTCAGTCTCTCAGCTCTCAGTCTCTCAGCTCTCAGTCTCTCAGTCTCTCAGTCTCTCAGCTCTCAGTCTCTCAGTCTCTCAGCTCTCAGTCTCTCAGTCTCTCAGCTCTCAGTCTCTCAGCTCTCAGTCTCTCAGCTCTCAGTCTCTCAGTCTCTCAGCTCTCAGTCTCTCAGCTCTCAGTCTCTCAGTCTCTCAGTCTCTCAGCTCTCAGTCTCTCAGCTCTCAGTCTCTCAGCTCTCAGTCTCTCAGCTCTCAGTCTCTCAGTCTCTCAGCTCTCAGTCTCTCAGCTCTCAGTCTCTCAGTCTCTCAGTCTCTCAGTCTCTCAGTCTCTCAGCTCTCAGTCTCTCAGTCTCTCAGCTCTCAGTCTCTCAGTCTCTCAGTCTCTCAGCTCTCAGTCTCTCAGTCTCTCAGCTCTCAGTCTCTCAGTCTCTCAGCTCTCAGTCTCTCAGTCTCTCAGTCTCTCAGCTCTCAGTCTCTCAGCTCCCAGTCGCTCTCACACCTGCATACGTTCAGAGAAATGTACATACGTGTTTATTTATTAATGCGCTCTTTACCATGCACGCAGGATAATGGATTTTCAGCCTCGGCATCAATCACCTGAGAGAGAAAAGCTGCTCTCACACGCTGGGAGAAGCTCATTGATTGGCTCATGAATTAAACATGGAGCACAGCACACTAACAGGTAGACATTTGAAAGTCAGTTTCATTTACTGAGAGGGTACGAAACCTCCCAGAAGTGGAGCTGCACTCCATGGTGAATCCAAGAGGAGAAGAAAATGAACTTCCTTTATTATGAGAATATAAGAAAGTGTTAAAATGTTGGATTATTTGATGGTTTAATAAGAAATATCCGTTTTAATTGGTTATCCAAGCTAGATGTATTTCCTGCAACAGAGAGGACCTAGTTCTCTCGCTGATTAAATTCAGGTAATTCTAGTTCTAGTAGTCTCTTTAACATTAATATCTGTAGTTTGGAAATGTTAAACCTGACGTTTGTTAGCCTTATTTACACTTGCTAACATTAGCCTACATGACGTCAGCGTTGGTAAATTGTTTATAAAGGTAACATAAGTTAACACATTTTATCCGAGGCTTATTTTAAAGCTTATTTAACAAATATATCGTAAATCAACGTCACAAGACGGACCATAGAAGGGAACTTATGATAATGATAATAACAATTACGGGAACTAGATAGCAACATGTTACAGAGCTAGCTAACATGTGTTACTTATGCTGTCATAACAGTTTATTTACAGTTCATTGTGGGGGAAATAACGGTGTAACAAGGGTCTAATATAGGACTAACACACACACACACACACACACAAAGACACACACACACACACACACACACACACACACACACACACACACACACACACACACACACACACACACACACACACACACACACACACACACACACACACACACACACACACACACACACACACACACACACACACACACACACACACACACACACACACACACACACACACACACACACACACACACACACACACACACACACACACTTGTATATATGTTTAAAGGTATTGCTGTATGAGTGCTGGATTACTGAAATTGGTATATAATACTAGCCAGATGACACCATGTTGCGATAAGGACATTTAAAACATGCACCTCAAATAAGTAAATACAAATATATTTCAAAAAATAAACCGGCACCTCGTTCGTCGCTCAGCGTGTGATCGTACGGCGGCCGGATGCTCTTCAAAGACCCCCTCCCCAGCGTCCAATCAAAATTGTCGGCCACGGAGCTCTTCCAGCCACAGCGTCCGTGCTCAAAGGTGCAGGAAGTCCCACAATGCATTTCATCAGAGCCGTCGCCACAGTCATCCGTGAAATCACAGCTCTGAGCCGTAGAGAAGCAACCGCCATTTTCACACGGAAAGAAACCTGGAGGACAAGAGCCTGGGAACAAGAGAGAGAACACAACATCACATCAGGCTGGAGCTGCTTAAACACCTGAACTTTTTAAAGAACATCCACAATCATTCTTCTGTTTGCATCTTGCTAACTATTATCTAATATATCATATTCCATTTACTTGTATATAGACTCTTCTTGCACTATTTTATTTGTTCTATGTCCTTATATATATTTAGGTTGCACTGTTGGAGGAGCCTGTTTCCAGCCTTAATGCTAAGCTAAGCTAACTATATGATGGATGTAGCATCATTTAGACCAAAGAGTGATATAGATTATATGAAAGTCGCAATTGGAAAGCAATTGGTCCTCAGCATGCTTCATAAAATGCTTAATTATTCATTTATAAGTGGAATACTGAAAGAAGCCCAGAGTACACAGTACTTCTACTTTCACCAGAGTATTTTTTAAACACGAGTATCTGTACTTCTACTTGAGTAAAGGATGGGTGTACTTATGCCATCTGTGTGTGTGTGTGTGTGTGTGTGTGTGTGTGTGTGTGTGTGTGTGTGTGTGTGTGTGTGTGTGTGTGTGTGTGTGTGTGTGCGTGTGTGTGTGTGTGTGTGTGTGTGTGTCTGTGTGTGTGTGTGTGTGTGTGTGTGTGTGTGTGTGTGTGTGTGTGTGTGTGTGTGTGTGTGTGTGTGTGCGCGCGTGTGTGTGTGTGTGTGTGTGTGTGTGTGTGTGTGTGTGTGTGTGTGTGTGTGTGTGTGTGTGTGTGTGCATCTGCCTCTTTGAAAACATGCATTCCTGCAGATTCAGTGCTTGTGTTTTAGGGAGATGAGGCGTGATGAAGAGGAGGGTCTCTGTGAGCAAAGGAGAGGAAGAAGTCCCTCCTTATCCTTTGTTTCTCTTCAGATGCAAAGGACCAGAAGCAATGGGACCAAACAAAAGGCAGCCAGGAGGCCAGGAAGCTACAACTGATCACTCTACGTCAGGGGGAAAGTAGATTAGGTTTTAGAGGACCTTTACTCGAGTATTTCCATTTTATTCTTCTTTAAACTTCTATTTCACCCAGACATTTGACTTGTATGCATTTCATTGAGAAGATTAGTTACTTTGCAAGGTTATTTATTCATAAAAGTGAATTATAGCAGATTATTATGTAAAATATAATGTGCATCAAGGCGGTCATTAATGAAAAATATAATCAAAAAGTATTCCCCTGTGTTTTCTGACAGATTAAGACCAATATTTGTCGTTTAAACCTGACGTTAAATTAACCGGACTCCTTTCTGCGGACTGATATCGCTGAACATAGTCCCTCAGCAACGGTCTGTTCTCCTTAGCAACGGTCTGTTCTCCTTAGCAACGGTCTGTTCTCCTTAGCAACAGTCTGTTCTCCTTAGCAACGGTCTTTTCTCCTTAGCAATAGTCTGTTCTCCCTAGCAAAGGTCTGTTAGCGGACATTAACAGAATGTGGACCTCTGGAATGTCCAAATTGACCAATCAGAATCAAGTATTCAACGAAGCCGTGTAATAATGAGGAATACGATATATGGCAGTATTTTTGCACCTTTTTAACCAACTGCAAAATGTAAAATGTGAGTATACTTTAATGGATAATTAATTAGAAAAAGTACTTTAAGTATATTTTGAATGCAGGTCTCATACTAGTATTTCACAAGATGAAGTAAAACAAGTCGTCCAATCACCTGACAGGCTGCCTCTTTTAATAAAGTATAGATGACACTGAGGCTCCTGTCCTTCTCTGCATGAAACACTGACAGACAACGATAGCATCAAACACTTATTTTCTGTTACACAACGATACGTCAACCTCGTACAAAGCTGTCAAACTAAAAGCTGTCAAAACTCAGATTAAGATGGATCTGTGGCACCAGAGGCCACTGAAGACAACAGGAGGACACACACATTCATGTCATTGCTGTTTTCATGGAATTACTAAAATGTCTGAAAATAACGGGCACAAAATGATGATTTATGCCAGAAAAACCACTTATAGCTCAGTAATAGACACTGTGTTGGACGGTTCATGAGTGCATGTGAATGTAACATACAGTAAAATCTCCTTTTTTAAGCCGTGGCAGGACGATTAGAGAAAGAGCCACGGGCGAGATGATACGCAGGGAGATGAAACTGCCGTTGAAGCGTTAATTGATGAGCGTTGTGACCGGAGGGACGTCTCTCCATTTCTCTGCTGGAGAGGGAAATACACTTTCTCATCACTTTCATTATTAATAAGAGGTTTCTGCTGCTCAGTTAATAAAGTCTGACAGAGCTTCAGGAGGAATGCAGTTACAGTGAGACTCCCTTCCTTTTCTATCCTCTCCGTCAAACTTCTTAAGATAATGAGATAAGATCCCAATATGATTTGAGAGTCTGACACACACACGCACACACACAGAGAGAGAGAGAGAGAGAGAGAGAGAGACACACACACACACACACACACACACACACACACACACACACACACACACACACACACACACACACACACACACACACACACACACACACACACACACACACACACACACACACACACACACACACACACACACACACACACACACACACACACACAGACTTATTCTAACCTTAACCATAACCAACACATCCCTAATCCTAAACCTAACCAAGTCTTCACCCTAAAATTAATGATTCCCCTTATGGGGACCTCCATTATGTCCCCATAAGGGAGGCGAGTCCCCACACGTGACTGTGTAAACAGATGTAGGTCCCCACAAGGATGGTAAACACACACACAGAAATGTGCATTTAAATGTGTGAGTGCATTAATATTGATAAATCATCGAGAACTCAATATGCATAAAATAATCATTATTATGAATGTGTCTATAATCATGCAGGATGATGTATATTATTGAGTTGACAGGAAGTTGAGCATTAGAGATTTGTAGGTATTTGAAAAGGTGTGTATGTTGCAGTATAAGATGTACATTAATTACAGTTCAAAGTAAATATTAGTGTGTTTCATGTGCCTTCAGAGACCCCCCCTCAACACCTTACCCTCTGCAGACAGCAGGTATTCTGCCCAGATAGATCTGATGTTTCTGTGTTCCATTCTCCATCCTTGCTGCCTTGTTTAACGAAGCAGAGGAGGGAGAAGCCCCGAGGCTCTGCAGTCTGTAGCTTCCTGCTGTCTCTCATCAGTGTGCCTGTGTACAGACTCTCTCTCTGGAGGGTCTAATTGATGGATGAACTTCTCTCCTCTGTCAGGGCGAGTGTTCCCCCCCGTCTGAACCTTCAGGAAACACTCTCTACATCCCTCTCTACATCACATCCCTCTCTACATCACATCCCTCTCTACATCACATCCCTCTCTACATCACATCCCTCTCTACCTCACATCCCTCTCTACATCACATCCCTCTCTACATCACATCCCTCTCTACATCACATCCCTCTCTACCTCACATCCCTCTCTACATCACATCCCTCTCTACATCACATCCCTCTCTACATCACATCCCTCTCTACATCACATCCCTCTCTACATCACATCCCTCTCTACATCACATCCCTCTCTACCTCACATCCCTCTCTACCTCACATCCCTCTCTACATCACATCCCTCTCTACATCACATCCCTCTCTACATCACATCCCTCTCTACATCACATCCCTCTCTACCTCACATCCCTCTCTACCTCACATCCCTCTCTACATCACATCCCTCTCTACCTCACATCCCTCTCTACATCACATCCCTCTCTACATCACATCCCTCTCTACCTCACATCCCTCTCTACCTCACATCCCTCTCTACATCACATCCCTCTCTACCTCACATCCCTCTCTACATCACATCCCTCTCTACATCACATCCCTCTCTACCTCACATCCCTCTCTACATCACATCCCTCTCTACATCACATCCCTCTCTACATCACATCCCTCTCTACATCACATCCCTCTCTACATCACATCCCTCTCTACATCACATCCCTCTCTACATCACATCCCTCTCTACATCACATCCCTCTCTATTCCCATCGTTATCCGGCTCTTGTCCAGTATATCTGTCTGATATCAGAATAAGTGTCTCCTCCTGATATCAGACACACTGACTTCAGGAGTCACTCTGCAGAGAGATATGGGGTCTTGTTTTTAGACAATGCTTCATCTTGTTCAGTCAAATCCTCTCATTCTGAGTCGTATCTCAGATGAAACACATATTTATTAGAAATCACCAACGAGCATCAGAGAACTGAAACTTTTGAGCTTATATTGAAACAACATTTCCTGATTCTGGTGAAATATAGTTCAGAATGAGTTCTCCTTCTAATTACAAGATCTGATTTATCTAGATATCCCTTTTTATTTCAAGAAATCTTACCAAGCTAATTTTCACTTGATCTATCGGCTGATCTTTTTACTTATTTCAAGAGAAAACAGCTTGTTTTCATTATTCTTGAACTTGTTTGTGGAGCAGCAGCAGAGAAAGCAAAGCACTTCTTCTGCCCGTGCTGTATGTCTCTTTCCTCAGCTTGAATTCAATAGAGTCATCCTCAGGTGCTTACAGCATACAGGACAGTTTGTATACGCTCCTCCAATGACAGTGTCCAGTTACTCTGGATAATCTGGAGGAACTACTTCTCTGTTTTGTTCCCATAATGCTAACATCTTTAATAATAATAACTTGAATTAATAATAATGTCATAACCTCAAGGTCGCTTTATAAAGAAACATACAAGGACAAGACATAAAGCATTATTATTGTTGGAAGGCGATGTTGAACAGATGAGTTTTAAGGGTTGATTTGAAAACGTTGAGAGAAGGGACGTTGCAGATTTCTTTAAATTAACTTTAAATGTTAATCTTATCATTCTTGTCATATATTAAAATGTAATAAGTTAAAGGCTGGGAAGCTGTGGCGCGGTGGGATAGTGCGTTGGTGTTATGTGGGGATTGTCCACAGTGTTGAGTACGTAAGTCACTTTGGATAACAGCGTCTAACATGTCATGTAATGTTAAAGTGTAATGATCAATTAGCTGTGTTATGGGAAACATGTGTAACGTTCCCAATGATCCACACGGGATAAAGAGGCGGATATCATTCCTGATGCTTTCTTTGTTCCTGAGGGAGAAGTTAGCATCAAGCTACTCACATTGAAAACAGGCTAAGGAACGTGAGAGCGGCTATCTGTCTCTGTAGCTAAACACCTCGAGAGGTACGTGAGAACATGTGCTTCTGTGTCGTTAGAGAATCTGTTTGAAGCTCCAGAGTTTCAGTGAAGACATGAAACAGAAGAGATGCTAACAGCGTGAACACGGAGGCACGCCGTCTCATCACTTTCATTATTAAGAAGAGAGAGAGGTTTCTGCTGCTCAGTAAAGTCAGACAGAGCTTCAGATGAAATGCAGTCACAGTGAGACTCTCTGACTCGCTGCAACATGTTAGCAACGTCAACATGGAGGCTTTCTAATGAATGATTAATACTCTGACTCTGCGGGGGGTCTCGCTATTCGACAGACAGACAGAGACGGAGGGAAATGTCTTCTCCCTCTTCTCCAGCTCGTCCGAAAACACCAGACAGCTTTCAGACTCTCTCCTCTGCAGGCGATCCATTTAACACACCAATTATATTCTGAGTAACAATGGCCATAAATCAGCTCTTGTTTTCTCCCTCACGTCTTAAAGGGTCCCTCGTAAAGAATGTGAGGCATGCAGACGAGCTGCTAATGGGTAATGAGCGGGATTCAGCCAGAGGTTTAAGATCTGCAGACATTTTAATGAGAGCCATCAGAAAAACACCGTTTTGTCTTTGGGGCTTTGCAAGTAAATGGTCTGCAGAGGCTAAAATCCCTGTGCTCTAGAGCAGGGGTTCCCAAATGGGGGTACGCGGACCCCTAGGGGTACGTTGGGGTACTGCAGGGGGTACATGAGATTTAAAAAAAATAAAAAAAAGGTTAATTAAAAAAATACCATGCATGATTACAAAAATAAGTACAATAAGTTAAATAGAAAACACAATTGTATATAAAATATTCCTAGAACCACCAAGGGGTCAAAATGTGTGTATTGTATTTGATAGTTTTTCACAATATATCATTTTGTTCATTGGTTTGTTAAACAGATATCACTTCAGTTGCAAAACTCTTTGAAAAATCTGTTATTTCTTTTCATGCATAAAATGAAAATATCCTCAGTTTGTTGTAATTCATGCATGAAGGGGTTAATAAATCTCACACAGAGGGAACATCACCATATTGTAATTATTTATAGGCTTTTTCTAAATGTCCGGGGTCGGTCCGGGGGCACCTGGCTGAGAACATGCTTCAAAGGGGGCACCTGGCTGAGAACATGCTTCAAAGGGGGTACCTGGCTGAGAACATGCTTCAAAGGGGGCACCTGGCTGAGAACATGCTTCAAAGGGGGCACCTGGCTGAGAACATGCTTCAAAGGGGGTACCTGGCTGAGAACATGTTTCAAAGGGGGCACCTGGCTGAGAACATGATTCAAAGGGGGTACCTGGCTGAGAACATGTTTCAAAGGGGGCACCTGGCTGAGAACATGCTTCAAAGGGGGTACCTGGCTGAGAACATGCTTCAAAGGGGGCACCTGGCTGAGAACATGTTTCAAAGGGGGCACCTGGCTGAGAACATGATTCAAAGGGGGTACCTGGCTGAGAACATGTTTCAAAGGGGGCACCTGGCTGAGAACATGTTTCAAAGGGGGCACCTAGCTGAGAACATGTTTCAAAGGGGGTACCTGGCTGAGGACATGCTTCAAAGGGGGCACCTGGCTGAGAACATGATTCAAAGGGGGTACCTGGCTGAGAACATGTTTCAAAGGGGGCACCTGGCTGAGAACATGCTTCAAAGGGGGCACCTGGCTGAGAACATGCTTCAAAGGGGGTACCTGGCTGAGAACATGCTTCAAAGGGGGTACCTGGCTGAGAACATGATTCAAAGGGGGTACCTGGCTGAGAACATGATTCAAAGGGGGCACCTGGCTGAGAACATGCTTCAAAGGGGGTACCTGGCTGAGAACATGCTTCAAAGGGGGCACCTGGCTGAGAACATGCTTCAAAGGGGGTACCTGGCTGAGAACATGATTCAAAGGGGGTACCTGGCTGAGAACATGCTTCAAAGGGGGTACATGGCTGAGAACATGCTTCAAAGGGGGTACCTGGCTGAGAACATGCTTCAAAGGGGGTACCTGGCTGAGAACATGCTTCAAAGGGGGTACCTGGCTGAGAACATGCTTCAAAGGGGGTACCTGGCTGAGAACATGTTTCAAAGGGGGCACCTGGCTGAGAACATGCTTCAAAGGGGGTACCTGGCTGAGAACATGCTTCAAAGGGGGTACCTGGCTGAGAACATGCTTCAAAGGGGGTACCTGGCTGAGAACATGGTTCAAAGGGGGAACATTACTGAAGACATGTTGAGAAGCTGCTGGAGAGCGAGCTGTTAACAGACGACCCACAGATGTGAAGAAAATCGTCCATCATTATTAGGGCAGAGTTTAATATCGTTTTATGGATAGATATCGCCCGTTCACTGAAGACAATCCTCCAATAGTTCTCTTACTGCTAATCACTCACCAAAAGTGCAATCATGCAGAATTTAATAATGTAATGTATTTCCTAAATCCCTCATTTGTCTCGTTTTTATCTCGGAGCTTCGCGGCCGTTTCAATCTGAGATATTCCCATAAAGAGATTCCTCAGTGATTTACTGAGAGCAGGGAGATGAGTGCCAGCGCTGCACTCGGTCACGATGCAATCACAAAGCTGCGTTGTTCTCTCAGGAGGAAGGAGGAACGCTCGGCTCGCAATCCTTCAGAACTTTGACATCTCATCTTTAATGGACGATTCACTTTATTGGATTGATCGCAATCTGTGGACAAACTACACGCTGGACTCTTTAAGATCCTCGTTAAACATTCATCTGTTTCTCATTTTGCAATCTACTTATTTATCTAAATAGTTATCACCGCAATAAATTCCATCTTAATGTACATTATTTAATTTCATATTCTGTTCTTGTGCATATCATATTCTATTTACATGTATACAGACTTTTGCTGTCCCGTTCTGTCCTCCTACATGAGAGCAGCTTGATATCAAAGGTATCAACTGTAGCTGAGAACATGACAGGATGTGTGATTACCTAGAAGAGCATCAGGACTGTTTGAGGCATATGATAGCTATGTGATTAACATGATGATTCAGCCTCTATGGAGAGAGACATATGACAAGCATGATCATTTCTGACGTGGAGCTAATCTGAAGTAAACATTGAATACTGCTTTCTATTCCTCCATCTTGTGACTGTGGAACTCCCTCTCTTGGATATCAGCATGTGAAGGACACTGTTCAGGAACTACTTGATGCTCTGTATGTGATGACTCCTTCCATTCTGGAGAGGATCACAGATACATGGATCCTGAGATTCAAGCTCAAGCTGGAGACCAGGGATTATTAACTTTAAGTATTCAGAAAAAGTGAGAATTTTGATAAAAAGTCAGATTTTTTTGAATTTTTGAAAAACTCAGAATTTTGAGGAAAAAATCATACTTTTGAAAGTCAGTTTTGAGATTTTGAGAAAAAGTTAGAATTTCGAGATTTTGAGAAAAAGTCAAAATGTTGAGAAAAGTCAGAAATGTTTGAGAAAAGTCAAGATTTGAGGCTCAAGCCGTGACCAGTGAGACTTTTCATGCCCGTTCATGTAAAACCAGTGTTTACCTGCAGGAGGAAGGGGAGTGCTGTCTTCCTCTTGTGAAGCCAGCAGGCACCCTGAGGAGAAGCTGATGTCGTCCAGGCAGATGTCTCCCTTTGGGTTTTTTCCCACTTTGCCCTCAAACACCACCTGGAAGTCCTCCTCTTGGCGGCTCAGCTGGACCTCCATCCTCTGCCAGGCGTGACCCTGATCCCCCGTCAGGTTCAACAGCAGATCAAAGCCTCTTGCTTCACCTCCTCTGAACACACTGAGGGTCCCGATGCCTTCTCCTGACATGTGGGAAAAGAAACGCACCTGCAGAGAAGTCAACCTTTCAGTTTGTGTGAAAGGACAGAGATCGAAATACCGTTTCCCACAATCCCGAACACAAAAGTACAAATATACATAATATATATAAAATATGTATACAGCTAAGGTGGAGAGAAGAGAAATGTGACAGGAACTGAGAGGCGTCTGCCGATAGCCCAGAGTACAGACTGTTTGCTTTGAACACTTTTCTGTTTGCTGTTGCTCGTTAACTCTGCGTTCTTTCCAATTAGGCTTTCTCAGAAGGAGGCTAAGAAACCATTGGAACAGAGGGGTGAGGTTTAATCCTGTCTCTAGATCGAGTCCCCTTCTCCTTGTCTTTATTAAAGCAGGAACAAAACATAGTCTCTCCCTCACGCTGCACTGAGGCACTGATGTTGTTTTTTTAACAAATTGCTGCACGCTCTTCATCTCAGGAGAGCGTTTGCCCTTCCTCCTCCTCCTCCTCCTCCTCCTCCTCCTCTTCCTCCCTCCACTTTAATTGGTGCCTTTTCGCCAGCTGTGTGATTGATTGACAGGTCCAGAGAGGGATAAGACAGACGAGACGCAGAACATACTGAGCTGTCAATCAACACACACACACACACACACACACACACACACACACACACACACACACACACACACACACACACACACACACACACACACACACACACACACACACACACACACACACACACACACACACACACACACACACACACACACACACACACACACACACACACACACACACACACACACACATAGAGAGAGAGAGACACACACACACACACACACACACACACACACACACACACACACACACACACACACACACACACACACACACACACACACACACACAGAGAGAGACAGAGAGAGAGAGAGAGACACACACACACACACACACACACACACACACACACACACACATAGAGACGCACGCACACACACACACACACACACACACACACACACACACACACACACACACACACACACACACACACACACACACACACACACACACACACACACACACACACACACACACACACACACACACACAGAGACACACACACACACACACCCACATACACACACACACACACACACACACACACACACACACACACACACACACACATAGAGACGCACACACACACACACACACACACACACACACACACACACACACACACACACACACACACACACCCCCACACACACACACACACACACACACACACACACACACACACACACACACACACACACACACACACACACACACACAGAGACACACACAGAGACACACACACACACACACACACACACACACACACACACACACACACACACACACACAAAGACACACACACACACACACACACACACACACACACTTCCCTGCTGAGAGTTAGAGGAGCGGGTCGATGCCACCGTAATAAATATGAAGACCTTTCAAAGAAAATAATTATTATACGTTTACATTCCGCTTTGTTATTATTACTCCCCTCACCTGGCAGTGTTTGCTGCGGCGGCTCAGCAGGGGTCCTGAGATTCGGGAGGACTGTCCTGCTGCCTGAGGGAAAGAGCCCTCCAGGTACAGGTAGTGTCCGGAGGGGTCTCTGAGGGTGTGGTCGCTGATTGGCCCCGTGCCGCCTGTAAGAGTGCTGCCCGCTTTGATCAGCCAATCAAAATCATCCGTTCGACTCTGACGCCACGAACAGAGATCGAACTCAAAGCTGCAGCGAGAACTGAAACCTTCTGAAAACACAACGGGACGATGTTCACGATTCAAAGTTTCAACATTCAAGGCTTTTATTGTCATGTGAAAAAGAGGGTTCCTCACGGCAGATGTAGGGCTCCTCGTCTGATTGGTCCCCGCAGTGATCGATGAAGTCACACAGCTGATCCTGGGAGATGCAGTTCTGGTTCCTGCAGGTGAACTGCTCAGGTGTGCAGGGGTCACCTGAGGAGGGGGGGGGGACGCAGTGCAGGAAGGTGACATCATCGATCACCACGTCGCCCATATAGCTGATCCCTCGCTTCGCCCTGAACACCACCTGAAAACAAAAAGTACACACATCCTTTACTCAAGTAGAAGTACACACATCCTTTACTCAAGTAGAAGTACACACATCCTTTACTCAAGTAGAAGTACAGATACTCCTGTTTAAAAATACTAGAAGTACTGACTAAACTTCTTTCCTCAAGTCAAAGTAAAGAGCTTTGAAATGTACTTCAGTAAAAAGTACCCATAACTAGCAGCTGTTTTAAAGAGTACCTGACCTCCCTTTATATTAATAGAAGTAGAAAGTACAGGTATTTGGGTTCAACATGTAAGAAGTAGAAAGTACAGGTATTTGGGTTCAACATGTAAGAAGTAGAAAGTACAGGTATTTGGGTTCAACATGTAAGAAGTAGAAAGTACAGGTATTTGGGTTCAACATGTAAGAAGTAGAAAGTACAGGTATTTGAGTTCAACATGTAAGAAGTAGAAAGTACAGGTATTTGGGTTCAACATGTAAGAAGTAGAAAGTACAGGTATTTGAGTTCAACATGTAAGAAGTAGAAAGTACAGGTATTTGAGTTCAACATGTGAGAAGTAGAAAGTACAGGTATTTGTGTTCAACATGTAAGAAGTAGAAAGTACAGGTATTTGAGTTCAACATGTAAGAAGTAGAAAGTACAGGTATTTGTGTTCAACATGTAAGAAGTAGAAAGTACAGGTATTTGTGTTCAACATGTAAGAAGTAGAATTATGATATATTAGAGCATACCGGGAGCAACAAGCATCTTTCCCTCTTTACAGTATTTGGATCTGGGGATCAAACTACTGACCCTCTGATTGGTAGACGACCATTTAACCAATGAGAGAGTGGCAGTTTAACACCACTTTTACTTGGGGGGCCATCGCCCATTATTTTATGAGAGGGGACAAAGGAGACATTTTCCGTTGATAGTGTACAAAAAAATAAATAATGAACCCATTACAACTTCTTTGCCTCAAATGAAAGCCCAGTGTTTGCTGGTACAAGCTCAGTGTTATGAGGACACTAAAACCCTGCTGCCCTATTCAAATCACATTCTCTTAAGAATCAGGGGTTGATATTGCGTTGTAACATGAGAGCTGCTCAAGTGAGCGGAGCTATTCTGCAGACATTTGATGAAAAGGGCATTTGGACTCTAGCAAAGGTGCTGGAATGACCATCGGTGCATGTCTCTATCTTACAAAGGTTAATGTGCAGGAATTAAAATGTGTAAAGGTCGTGGTATTTTGGTCAAAGAGACGGCGTGACATTAAAGACCTCCTGTCACCGACCTGGGGTAACCTCACACACACACACACACACACACACACACACACACACACACACACACACACACACACACACACACACACACACACACACACACACACACACACACACACACACACACACACACACACACACACACACACACACACACACACACACACACACACACACACACACACACACACACACACACACACACACACACACACACACACACACACACACACACACACACACTCATTAGACTAAATTAGACTCAATCAATCAGTGTGTCTGCGAGTCCAATTTAGCTCGGTGTCACTGAAATGAGGCCAATTACAGTGATGTGACTGAGCTGTCTTTTTAGATTAGCGTCAATAATGTGAGTCACAGTGTGTTTTGGTTTGATGACACTGGAATACACAATGTTTTAAAGTTGTGAATAAGGCAAATGTACTTTTTCCAAGAGACTCTCCCAGCCTTTCCCCCCCATAGGGATGAATGGGGAATCGTTCTGAACCAAGCTCAAAATCACCCGACTTTGAAGTCATACTGATTCGCCATACTTTATCGTAGGTGAAAGATTAAACGTTTAAACAGCTCTCCAGACTCTCAGCTTTATTGGACTAAAAGGGTTTTATGATAGACTGAACAGTTCTCCTAAAAGCACAGTTTAAGTTTTGGTACATTTTCACTGTGTTTCAGATGTTACAATGGGTGTGTATGGGACGGAATGTTCGGAGTGATGACTTCAGAGGGTCTTTCAAATCCCCTGATCTTAAACCTGCTCTAAATGCCATAATATCCACACTTGTTCACATCATTTAAAATTATTCTAGAAGCTAAATGAGTCAGCGATGTCTCGATGCTATCATGATATCAAACTGACTTACAAATCTGGCACACAAGTGTCTTTGAATGACAAAAACTCTGGTGTTAAACTTCTGAATGAGACAGAGGATACCTTGTTGCTAGGCAATTTTCAAACTTTCTCAAACACCCTTTTAAAATAAAATAAAGCCAATGCCTCCATAACGCTGGCAATAAGAGCATCAGGGCCGACAACAAGTGGCGGTCACACAGCGAGGGGACGTTCTAGTTATAATTATTGATTAAAAACATTGATGATTTAAAATCCATTTGAGTACAGACCTGGAAGTTGTTTGCAATGCCTATAAACATTTCTCCTCGTCTCCATTTGTTCCCCTGATTTCCAGACTGAGACCAGACCTCATGAGTGGAGTTTCCGTACTTCAGCAGCACCTGTAGATAAAGACACAACAACATCAACAACAACAACAGATTCTGATGAAGTCCCTTCAACACGGATCAGTTTCTCCTGTTTTCCCTCCTCGTACCTGCAGTGATCCCACGGTGAACCCGCTCATGTGGTACCAGAAGACCAGAGTGCATTGTGGTCCGTTGGAGGTCATAACAGGTGTTTGGAGGTCGCTGGTTTGACCGTATCCTCCGTTTGAGCTGTCGGCGCACATGTACCATCCCTCTGGACCCCCGCTGGCAGAGAAACACGGAATGAAATCAGAATCAAGTCCAAACGTGAAAAGCTGCCACCTTATCCTCCTTTAGTGAGCTTCCACATGTCTTACTGTGTGTTGGTACTCCCAGTGAAAGCCTAGTTGCTCATACGTTGCATTAAGTCACAAGCTATCTCACTTTGCTTTCCAAATAATTAACTATTATTAGGTATCAACACTTAAACACTTACCACCTAGGTGATTAGTTTAACCAATTAACGCATACTTTAGGAGATGACAGGGATGTTTGGATCTGTGAGCTGCGAGCTTCATGAAACACACATCCACAATGTTTATATGAGTTAAGATACTACAGATACGTTTATTCTTTGACTATGTTTATTATCAGTTTGGAAACCAGAGCTAACAACGGTCTAATCAAAGTTATTGAGCTCGACTTCCAGCCAGCTTTAAACTGCCAATTACAATAACGTGTAATATGAGTTCTGCTGTAATTGCACTTAGTCTTTTTTATGCTTCACTTCTTTAATTTCTCACAAGACGTGCAGCTCTCCTTCGGGTTAAATAAGACTCCATTTCACTCATGCTGTATTGATCTGGGTTGCAGCAGAAGTGAGGAAGAGGAGGAGGAAGAGGAGGAGGTTATGAAGGAAGATATCGACTGTAATTCAGGCGGAGAAATGATCGTACTGAAACGTGATAGTCAGGGTGTGATTTTCTGCTCTCACTGGACTCAATAAAACGTAGATAAGGAAAATTAGGTCCGCTAAACTGCAGATTGGACGTGTTCATTTTGATTATAGTGAAGTAGAAAGGGATCAAATTGCTTCTCAATTTGCAAGGAATTGGACAAGTAGAAGTAGATACTCGCGTTTTAAAATACTCTGGTGAAAGTAGAAGTACTGACTAAACTTCTTTACTCAAGTCAAAGTAAAGTGGCTTTGAAATGTACTTCAGTAAAAAGTACCCATAACTAGCAGCTGTTTTAAAGAGTACCTGACCTCCCTTTATATTAATAGAACAATAATGTCATTGTTAGCTAATGAATGTTTCCATGCTGAACAACGGCAACATGACAACGTTTCCATTGGTCCCTCTTCTTTAGAGAAGACCAGGAAATGATGGATACACGGATCGTGTTCAAATCAATAGGCACGCAATGACTCTAAATAATAATGATCACGCCACCAAACACACATTCAGACTAAAGGAACCAGCCTGTTTGGAAAATGAGAGAAGTAGAAAGTACAGGTATTTGAGTTCAACATGTGAGAAGTAGAAAGTACAGGTATTTGAGTTCAACATGTGAGAAGTAGAAAGTACAGGTATTTGAGTTCAACATGTAAGAAGTAGAAAGTACAGGTATTTGTGTTCAACATGTAAGAAGTAGAAAGTACAGGTATTTGTGTTCAACATGTAAGAAGTAGAAAGTACAGGTATTTGAGTTCAACATGTGAGAAGTAGAAAGTACAGGTATTTGAGTTCAACATGTGAGAAGTAGAAAGTACAGGTATTTGAGTTCAACATGTAAGAAGTAGAAAGTACAGGTATTTGTGTTCAACATGTAAGAAGTAGAAAGTACAGGTATTTGTGTTCAACATGTAAGAAGTAGAAAGTACAGGTATTTGTGTTCAACATGTAAGAAGTAGAAAGTACAGGTATTTGTGTTCAACATGTGAGAAGTAGAAAGTACAGGTATTTGAGTTCAACATGTAAGAAGTAGAAAGTACAGGTATTTGAGTTCAACATGTAAGAAGTAGAAAGTACAGGTATTTGAGTTCAACATGTAAGAAGTAGAAAGTAAAAAGTCGTCAGAAAAATAAGTAGTGGAGTAAAGTACTGATACCAGAAACATGTACTGAAGTACAGTAACAAAGTATTTGTGCTCCACTTCTGTATTTGTCCCTCTCCTCCATCTCTCTCCTCTCTCTCCTCTCTCTCTTCTCTCCTCTCTCTCTTCTCTCTCTCTTCTCTTCTCTCTCTCTTCTCTTACTTCTCTCTCTCTCTCTTCTCTTCTCTCTCTCTTCTCTTCTCTTCTCTCTCTCTCCTCTCTCTCTTCTCTTCTCTTCTCTCCTCTCTCTCTTCTCTTCTCTCTCTCTCCTCTCTCTCTTCTCTTCTCTCTCTCTTCTCTTACTTCTCTCTCTCTCTCTTCTCTTCTCTCTCTCTTCTCTTCTCTTCTCTCTCTCTCCTCTCTCTCTTCTCTTCTCTCTCTCTCCTCTCTCTCTTCTCTTCTCTCTCGCTCTGACAGCCTTATGGTCCCTAAAAGTTTGTGTAATGTCAGGTTTTATTTTCCACTGGATGATTGGAGGGGTATCTTTTTGGCAGGGAGGTTTCTATATTTCAGGATCCTTCATGTTTTATATCCAGCAAGAATAAAACAAGAGGAATCTGAGAGTTACAGAATGTGCTGTGAGGAAATCAATCCATGAGTTCAACAGAGAGGTGAGAGGAGGATGTGTTTGTGGAACTAGACGTACACATCTCTTGAGCTTGTGTTGAATAAGTAGTGGAGTACTGATACCAGAACAATGTAGCTAAGTGCAGTAAGGAAGTATTTGTACGTGGTGTGGTCGTTGATGGGTCTGTGGCTCTGCTCTCCATCGTGGATGCTCTCTCCTTGGACCGGTGACCAGCGGAAAGCATGAGTGGAGACGAGAGAGGAGTCGTTGCTCTGCCAGCCGCAGGTGTCCCCTCCCTCGAAATCACAACGCTCCCTCACTGGAGGAAGAGGAAGAGGAAGAGGAAGGAGAAGAGGAAGGAGAAGGGTGGGAGACATTAGACACTGTGTGGTTAATACGCGGAATAAACAAGTCAGACAAAAAGTCAGAATTATGAGAAAGAAGTCAGAAAGATATTAAAACTGTGAGAAAAAAATCAGAATAAATTCAGATGGATTGATCTCCATAATCTTTGGTCTATATAATGTCAAGAGAAATAATGCCACAGATGGTCAGCTGGTGAATCGGTAGAGAGGGAAACATTACACACAGTGCAGTAAATATGAAATCTTTACCACAGTATAACTCGTCCGATCCGTCAGAACAATCCAGACTGAAGTCACACACGTTGCTGTCGGGAACACACTCTCTCAAACTCCCACAAGCAAACTGTCCATCAGGGCAGACGTGGGGCCGAACAGTGGGTGGGGGGGTCGTCACTGAAGGGGTCGTGGTGTTAGCATCCGGGAGATCACCTGGCGGAAAGAACGGCGGAAAACATTTATCTGACTTTTTTCCCATAATAGTATTATTGATGGAGTCATTTTTATTTACCGTCGTGTGGTTCACAGTCCAGGAAGGAGAGGTCATCGATGGCGATGTCTCCGTTAAAATCATCCCCGACGGTTCCTTCTATCACGATCTGACAAAGAGAAGAGGAGAGCAAGAGAGAGGCGATTTTAAGCTGTACTACATACACTTCATCTTGAGCAATTTGGACCTTTGCTTTAAGGGCAGAACATGTTGGAATTCTGGGGATGAAGTCAGGGGGAAAGTTGGAATTATAAATAAATAAAATCCCCACATGCCCCTGACCCTCTTCCCGCTGCAGTTACCTGGAAAGGCCTGGCGCTGGTCAGGTACAGGGTCTTCCGGTGCCAGAGGTTCCCCTGATCTCCGTATCGGACCCACAGCATGTGACCTCGACCCGAAGAGGCGGTCCTCATGAACACACCCAGGCAGAACACGTGGGACCCGAACATGTGGTAGTGGAACCGGAAGACGCAGTGTTTCCTTCCCCCCCGCTGCACGGTGGGTCTGAAAGCCCGGCTCAGCAGAACAGCAGAATCTTTGAACTCCTGAGGGCCCGAGGACTCGATGTAGAGGTAGTGTCCGGCGCTGGTTCCCAACGTGTGGTCCTTCCAGGGTCCGGTGTTCAGGGTGGGGGTCGGGCCCTGGATGAGGGTCCAATCAAACACGTCCCCTCCGCTCTGCTCCTGCTTCCAGCTGCAGAGGCCGTGCTCAAAACTGCACTGAAGCTCCGGAGCTGTGAGGGAAATGAACAAAGGCTTATTTGAATGAAGTTTAAAGAAGACACTGAGTGTTCCACTAAGAGGAGATCCAATTAGTCTTCACTTCGCCTGCCGCAGCTTCAAAGCCCCCCCCCCACTTCAACTTCTTTATCCACTTCTGATTCATCAACTATTACCACCTGTGTGAGGACATCAACTCTGCTTCAAATCAAGAACCCATTCTGATGGTTACCTTCAGCATCTGAGCAAACGGCAGCTTCATTTCAGCTTTCAAGACATTTCTCTCAATAATTACAACAGAATTCAGATTTCTAGATGGATTTGGAAAAGCCAAAATGTATCAGTACTTTCCCCCAACATTTCAGACTCTTTTGGTTCCAATTATAGACGAATATCGTTCAAATATAAATCACAAAGCTTTGAGTGCAGGTTTTGTTTGTTGTAAGTTGTTAGCTTGGATCCATCCATGGTTTGTTTTCATGTTAATGGCATTAGCTGATCATTAAAAAAGAACCCTTTAAAGCCCGTATGTACTGTTCATACTTATATACTTATATCTGTCATATGTTTATTCCTATATTATACTTTTGCACTTCCGGTCAGATGCTACTTCATCTCGTTGTCTCAATACTGTCAATAAAGTTGAATCTAGGCGTTTAAGGGAAAAACAAATAGCAGGCCCTCTTGAAGTGAAGAGCCTAAATACTGAATATTTAAACTCACAGCAGCCCTGCTCGTCCGAAGCGTCTCCACAGTCGTCCGTGAGGTCGCAGCGCTGCATCTGCTCCACACACGCCTTGCTCTCTGCGCAGTGGAAGTGTGTGTGAGCCGGACACTCCTTCACCGCAGGGGGCATGGAGCAGTTCCTGAAGGTCACGTCGTCCAGAGCGGAGACGCCGTCAAACACCCCGAGGCTGATCTTACCGAGGGCGATCTGGAAAGGCTTGGTGATGCGACCCAGCTGCACGGAGACGAGGTTCCACAGAGAACCCTGGTCGTAGAACGTCTTCCAGATCACCGTCTGGTTCTGCTCTCCGTCCATCCGGAGGTACATGCCCGCAGCGCCCACCGAGAAACCAGAGTTATAGTGCCTGGAGAGGAGGAAGGGCAGATAGAAAGTGCAGGAATGAGTCTTTAAAACCCAGAGATAACGGAGAAACCGGAGTCATAGTGCCTGGAGAGGAAGGACGGAGAGTATAATCAAAGAGAGTATCATTTGAAGTGACGGATATGCAGAAATGTGGGCTTTCTGTGCGCAGAGAGGTGCAGGGATGAGTCTTAAAACCCAGAGATAACGGAGACACTGGAGTCATAGTGCCTGGAGAGGAGGAAGGGGAGATAGGAAGTTACATTGAAGTGACAACTAGGCAGAAATGTGGGAGATTTTAATGTCTAGTTCCACAAACACATCCTCCTCTCACCTCTCTGTTGAACTCATGGATTGATTTCCTCACAGCACATTCTGTAACTCTCAGATTCCTCTTGTTTTATTCTTGCTGGATATAAAACATGAAGGATCCTGAAATATAGAAACCTCCCTGCCAAAAAGATACCCCTCCAATCATCCAGTGGAAAATAAAACCTGACATTACACAAACTTTTAGGGACCATAAGGCTGTCAGAGCGAGAGAGAAGAGAAGAGAGAGAGGAGAGAGAGAAGTAAGAGAAGAGAGAGAGGAGAGAGAGAGAAGAGAAGAGAGAGAGGAGAGAGAGAAGAGAAGAGAGAGAGGAGAGAGAGAGAAGAGAGAAGAGAGAGAGAAGAGAAGAGAGAGAGGAGAGAGAGAAGAGAAGAGAGAGAGGAGAGAGAGAGAAGAGAGAAGTAAGAGAAGAGAAGAGAGAGGAGAGAGAGAGAAGAGAAGAGAGAGAGAAGAGAAGAGAGAGAGGAGAGAGAGGAGAGAGATGGAGGAGGGAAGTATTGGAGTACAAATACTTTGTTACTGTACTTCAGTACATGTTTCTGCCAGTACTTTACTCCACTACTTATTTTTCTGACCACTTTTTACTTTGACTTCTCACATGTTGAACTCAAATACCTGTACTTTCTACTTCTTACATGTTGAACTCAAATACCTGTACTTTCTACTTCTTACATGTTGAACTCAAATACCTGTACTTTCTACTTCTTACATGTTGAACTCAAATACCTGTACTTTCTACTTCTTACATGTTGAACTCAAATACCTGTACTTTCTACTTCTTACATGTTGAACTCAAATACCTGTACTTTCTACTTCTTACATGTTGAACACAAATACCTGTACTTTCTACTTCTTACATGTTGAACTCAAATACCTGTACTTTCTACTTCTCACATGTTGAACACAAATACCTGTACTTTCTACTTCTTACATGTTGAACTCAAATACCTGTACTTTCTACTTCTCACATGTTGAACTCAAATACCTGTACTTTCTACTTCTTACATGTTGAACTCAAATACCTGTACTTTCTACTTCTTACATGTTGAACTCAAATACCTGTACTTTCTACTTCTCACATGTTGAACACAAATACCTGTACTTTCTACTTCTTACATGTTGAACTCGAATACCTGTACTTTCTACTTCTTACATGTTGAACTCAAATACCTGAACTTTCTACTTCTTACATGTTGAACTCAAATACCTGTACTTTCTACTTCTTACATGTTGAACTCAAATACCTGTACTTTCTACTTCTTACATGTTGAACTCAAATACCTGTACTTTCTACTTCTTACATGTTGAACTCAAATACCTGTACTTTCTACTTCTTACATGTTGAACACAAATACCTGTACTTTCTACTTCTTACATGTTGAACTCAAATACCTGTACTTTCTACTTCTCACATGTTGAACACAAATACCTGTACTTTCTACTTCTTACATGTTGAACTCAAATACCTGTACTTTCTACTTCTCACATGTTGAACTCAAATACCTGTACTTTCTACTTCTTACATGTTGAACTCAAATACCTGTACTTTCTACTTCTTACATGTTGAACTCAAATACCTGTACTTTCTACTTCTCACATGTTGAACACAAATACCTGTACTTTCTACTTCTTACATGTTGAACTCGAATACCTGTACTTTCTACTTCTTACATGTTGAACTCAAATACCTGAACTTTCTACTTCTTACATGTTGAACTCAAATACCTGTACTTTCTACTTCTTACATGTTGAACACAAATACCTGTACTTTCTACTTCTTACATGTTGAACTCAAATACCTGTACTTTCTACTTCTTACATGTTGAACTCAAATACCTGTACTTTCTACTTCTCACATGTTGAACACAAATACCTGTACTTTCTACTTCTTACATGTTGAACTCGAATACCTGTACTTTCTACTTCTTACATGTTGAACACAAATACCTGTACTTTCTACTTCTCACATGTTGAACCCAAATACCTGAACTTTCTACTTCTTACATGTTGAACTCAAATACCTGTACTTTCTACTTCTTACATGTTGAACTCAAATACCTGTACTTTCTACTTCTTACATGTTGAACACAAATACCTGTACTTTCTACTTCTTACATGTTGAACTCAAATACCTGTACTTTCTACTTCTTACATGTTGAACTCAAATACCTGTACTTTCTACTTCTCACATGTTGAACTCAAATACCTGTACTTTCTACTTCTCACATGTTGAACCCAAATACCTGAACTTTCTACTTCTTACATGTTGAACCCAAATACCTGTACTTTCTACTTCTTACATGTTGAACCCAAATACCTGTACTTTCTACTTCTTACATTTTGAACCCAAATACCTGTACTTTCTACTTCTTACATGTTGAACTCAAATACCTGTACTTTCTACTTCTTACATGTTGAACTCAAATACCTGTACTTTCTACTTCTTACATGTTGAACACAAATACCTGTACTTTCTACTTCTTACATGTTGAACACAAATACCTGTACTTTCTACTTCTCTCATTTCCCAAACAGGCTGGTTCCTTTAGTCTGAATGTGTGTTTGGTGGCGTGATCATTATTATTTAGAGTCATTGCGTGCCTATTGATTTGAACACGATCCGTGTATCCATCATTTCCTGGTCTTCTCTAAAGAAGAGGGACCAATGAAAACGTTGTCATGTTGCCGTTGGTCACCATGGAAACATTCATTAGCTAACAATGACATTATTGTTCTATTAATATAAAGGGAGGTCAGGTACTCTTTAAAACAGCTGCTAGTTATGGGTACTTTTTACTGAAGTACATTTCAAAGCCTCTTTACTTTGACTTGAGTGAAGAAGTTTAGTCAGTACTTCTACTTTCACCAGAGTATTTTTAAACACGAGTATCTGTACTTCTACTTGAGGAAAGGATGTCTGTACTCTCTGGAAATAGATGGAGAGAAACACAAAGACAGAGAGCAGACAGTGTGAAGAAGCTTTAGAAAAAGAAGCGACAGAGTGACTCTCACCAGAAGGTCATGGTACACCCGGAGGCCGACTGCTTGAACCAAGGTCCTCTGAGAACTGCTGTTGGATAAAGACTGCTGCTGTTCTTCAGAATGAACATGAAATGTCCTGCAGAAACACAGGAGGCATTAAATTCCCACCATGTAGTTCAGCCAGAAAGTGAATCACAGTTACAGACAATCAAGAAGAACATAATCTGCAAAACGCCCTCGCTCATTTCTGTTGTTCTGGATCAGTTTAATCCTCTCAGAAACATCCTTTCTCTTTGGGGGTTTTGGTGCACAACAGTGTAAAGTTTGTAAGAATCATGGGGTAAACTAACACATAATGAGGGTGAACAGGGCCGTGGGAAGTAGGGGTGCTGAGGGTGCTGCAGCACCCCCTGGTGGAGGACAGGGGATCTGCACTTCCACAATGTTAAATACAAATATAATACAAAAAAAATGAATTTTCAGCCCTGATGTAACAACATTCATAATTAAGTAAAGATAACACCCTTTTCACCCCGGTTACATTTTCCATTTGCCCTGTACGATGGGCGCTGTAGTGATGAAAGTGGGGGATGTTGGCTTAGCAGGCGCCCGCAGCTCACAGCCAGAGATAGAAAGAGAGAGAGAGAGAGAGAGAGAGAGAGAGAGAGAGAGAGAGAGAGAGAGAGAGAGAGAGAGAGAGAGAGAGAGGGGGTGCACCGGTACCGGCGGGGATTGTTGTTAGCTTCTGCTGCGCTAACGGATATAAGTAGATGTTTCTACAATAATGTGGAGGGAGAGTTCTTTCCTGTCAGACTGAGAGGCTCAGTGAGGTAAAGGACTCTGAGGGTTTAGATAGTTCAATTTAGTCGAAGTTATCTCAGCGGGTCTCAAACATTTTGATCACAATTTATGTAAACAAATATTTCCAAGGCACTCCTTTATAATTATTGGGATACATAAAAACAGGTTTGAAATCATTCCAATGTATACTATAGGACAGTGAACCAGAAATATTGTTTAAAACTGGAGAGATTTAAAAATATGCTAAATGTTAAGTGTTAAAATGAGATATAAATGAACCACAAAAATAAAACAAGTTAGCCTACATTTATTTGTTATTGGCTATGGTAGGTTATTGGATATGTTCACATACTTATTTGATTAATAAAATGCAAACCGATCTTTTTCACATGGGTGTTTCGAGTTGTATCCCCTAGATCAGTCTCTAGTGATTGGGCGCTCAAAGTGCACCAGATCGAAGCATTTTACTTTAAAATGTTAAAAAAAATCTTCCCGGGGGGGCACCCCAGGACCCCCCTAGAGGATGTGAGGTCAAGCCCCCAATTAAAACATGTTCATGCAATACTAAATACATTTGAAGCCTTTCTATATAATCTGTCCACCATGTCAATATGTTTCTCTGTTTGAAGTGTATTGGTCTGTTGTAGAGGTTTTTCATTGCCAGCTCAAATCTTGCCGGGCAGCAAATTGGTCAGAACCGGCCCTGGTGTCATCCCCACAGCCCCCCCATTTGAAACATGTTCCCACGGCTATGAGGGTGAACCACCTTTAAACTGAGCTGGGTTTAACTTCTGAAAAACTGCCAACAAAACAGGTCATAATGGATTAAAGTCATTGCTAACCCTACTGTATATCGCCGTAGAACATATTTTACAGTAATTTAATCCTTAACTTATTCTGCAATTTATATATAACAAGTGCTTTTACTTTATGCATAGAGTCATCAGCTTTATCAACCCTTTACTTGCAACTCTTAAGCTTTTTAAAGACTAGTTAGCATGTCATAAAGGTAGCTAACGTAAGCTAGCAAACTAGTTAGATAGATAGCCAACGTTATCTAGCTTGTGAAGTAGATAGCTAAAGTCATATGAGATTTTGGGCCATTTTCACAAGTAATCCTGTTAGTAACTATTTTTACTTGCCTGACAATCTCCAAATATATAATGTCCCTCCAAATCACACGGAGTTGTTGCTACTCTGCTTAGCAAGTTAGCTTTAGCGGGCCTTTAGCTTACTTTGTTTGTATTCCCGTTTGTGAGTCTATTTAATAACCCTCACTATTTCTGTGTGAAACAACACACTGAATGTACAGTTCATTAAAAAGGATATGTTTTGTTAACACAGAGAAAAAAGAAATACGAAGATTTATATAATGAATTTTAAACCCATCAGCTAGCTCGCTAATAGCAGCTTTTTGATAGCATCTTTTTGATATAGTAAAATACACAGCTTATGGGTTGAAATGTAAAAAACAGCTTCCTGTGTTAGCTAGATTATGACGTAGTATGTAGGTAAAATGATTATTATTATCAATTTTATTCTATTTCAATGTTGTTTTTTGTGGTTGAGGTCCTTTTTTTTGGTTTGTTTGTTTGTTTGTTTTGGTATTGTTGTTGACCCTGGTAGAATGGTCTCTTTTACTCCCTTAATCGTACATGTGAGGGTGTATGTATGTGTGCTTTGTGTATTTGACAATGTCACAAATAAATCATATATAAAAAAAGATGAGAAAGTGAAAAGTACATTTACATTGGAGTCCGTTTTCTGTGTTTTGGCGGTGTTTGTTCTGCACAGTACGAGGTGTTGAAGTTTAACTCAGCTTGAACACAACCAGAAACCTGCACATTGTTCTGAATCTTGAACGGTCACAGTTATATTCCAAACCCCCGAACAGATGCTACGTGTCATTTCACACAGACTGAAGCGTGTGAAGAAGATTCCCAGAAATATAACAGGGCCTTCAGTTCATCGTCTCCGAATCTGAGCGTCTTTCACAACAACAACAGATGGTGCTGCTATAAAAAACCTCTGTTATCAAATCCATTTACAGCCAGACTTCTTGGTAAATCCATAAATCCAACCCTAAAAATGGAGTGTTTTCTGGGAATGAGATTGAGAAAGTGGATATATTGATAAAAACCTAGCTTAGTATTGAGTATTCTAGAGAGGAATAGGGTGTTAATATGCAGAATGGGTACAGCGTCAATTTCCTTTCTATTATTCAGCTGGCTGAGAATCCTCCACGAAGAGCTTTATCTCTCATAACACACAGACCAGGGATTTTTCCACCCTTCCACGAAACCTTGATTCGACCCACAGATAATATTTGTATTTCTGACCAAACCCCCCGACACACAGATATCATCTTATCAGCTTTTTATAGAAGGACGATGGAATATTGCAGAGGTGGGAAGTAGTGGAGGACAAATACTTTGTTCAGTACATTTTTCTGGTATCAGTACTTTACTCCCCTACTTACTTTCTACTTCTTACATGTTGAACTCAAATACCTGTACTTTCTACTTCTTACATGTTGAACTCAAATACCTGTACTTTCTACTTCTTACATGTTGAACTCAAATACCTGTACTTTCTACTTCTTACATGTTGAACACAAATACCTGTACTTTCTACTTCTTACATGTTGAACACAAATACCTGTACTTTCTACTTCTTACATGTTGAACACAAATACCTGTACTTTCTACTTCTTACATGTTGAACTCAAATACCTGTACTTTCTACTTCTTACATGTTGAACACAAATACCTGTACTTTCTACTTCTTACATGTTGAACACAAATACCTGTACTTTCTACTTCTTACATGTTGAACACAAATACCTGTACTTTCTACTTCTCACATGTTGAACACAAATACCTGTACTTTCTACTTCTCACATGTTGAACACAAATACCTGTACTTTCTACTTCTTACATGTTGAACACAAATACCTGTACTTTCTACTTCTTACATGTTGAACACAAATACCTGTACTTTCTACTTCTTACATGTTGAACTCAAATACCTGAACTTTCTACTTCTTACATGTTGAACACAAATACCTGTACTTTCTACTTCTTACATGTTGAACACAAATACCTGTACTTTCTACTTCTTACATGTTGAACACAAATACCTGTACTTTCTACTTCTTACATGTTGAACACAAATACCTGTACTTTCTACTTCTTACATGTTGAACACAAATACCTGTACTTTCTACTTCTTACATGTTGAACACAAATACCTGTACTTTCTACTTCTTACATGTTGAACACAAATACCTGTACTTTCTACTTCTTACATGTTGAACTCAAATACCTGTACTTTCTACTTCTCACATGTTGAACTCAAATACCTGTACTTTCTACTTCTCACATGTTGAACACTAATACCTGTACTTTCTACTTCTTACATGTTGAACACAAATACCTGTACTTTCTACTTCTTACATGTTGAACACAAATACCTGTACTTTCTACTTCTTACATGTTGAACTCAAATACCTGTACTTTCTACTTCTTACATGTTGAACACAAATACCTGTACTTTCTACTTCTTACATGTTGAACACAAATACCTGTACTTTCTACTTCTTACATGTTGAACTCAAATACCTGTACTTTCTACTTCTCACATGTGGAACCCAAATACCTGTACTTTCTACTTCTTACATGTTGAACTCAAATACCTGTACTTTCTACTTCTTACATGTTGAACTCAAATACCTGTACTTTCTACTTCTTACATGTTGAACACAAATACCTGCACTTTCTACTTCTTACATGTTGAACTCAAATACCTGTACTTTCTACTTCTTACATGTTGAACCCAAATACCTGTACTTTCTACTTCTTACATGTTGAACTCAAATACCTGTACTTTCTACTTCTCTCATTTTCCAAACAGGCTGGTTCCTTTAGTCTGAATGTGTGTTTGGTGGCGTGATCATTATTATTTAGAGTCATTGCGTGCCTATTGATTTGAACACGATCCGTGTATCCATCATTTCCTGGTCTTCTCTAAAGAAGAGGGACCAATGGAAACGTTGTCATGTTGCCGTTGGTCACCATGGAAACATTCATTAGCTAACAATGACATTATTGTTCTATTAATATAAAGGGAGGTCAGGTACTCTTTAAAACAGCTGCTAGTTATGGGTACTTTTTACTGAAGTACATTTCAAAGTTCTTTACTTTTACTTGAGTAAAGAAGTTTAGTCAGTACTTCTACTTGAGTATTTTTAAACACGCGTATCTGTACTTCTACTTGAGTAGGATGTGTGTACTTCTATGTGATGCCCCTGTGGGTGCATCAGTAGAGAGGGTGTGGCTGTTCTGTATGTGCTGCATTGGCACCTTGATTACAGTAACTCAGGGCACCTGGGTCTCTCTGCTCCTCTCTGTGCTCTCTGCCTTTTCTCCTACAGGCACCCGGCTCTGATGAGTATATCCTCTCTCTTGGTCGTCCTCAGACGAGCCCTCCATCGTCGCTTCCAGTCATCCTGGTTCTCCATACATCTGGCCAGTTCATTGGTACTTTGTGCTCCTGCGTCGTTCTTGAGTACGTCCACGTATGTTTGTGCGGGACGTCCTCGTGACCGATGCCCGTGTGTTGGTTCCCACAGCACCAATTTGCCGGCTGGCAGCTCTTGATGCCTTTGGCAATGTCCTGCTAGTCTCATTCTCCTGGCTGCAATGTTCTCGCTCACCTTTGGTATTCCCTCGTACAGGATCTTGTTGCATGTACACTCCTGCTGATGTTAAGTACTGCTCGCAACATTCTGGTGTAGAATATGTCTAGAGACTTTTGCAGGGTTGGCTTCAGGGTCCAGCATTCACTGCCATAGAGGAGAGCAGACTCTACCGTTGCATAGAAGAAGCTGAGTTTGATTTGACGGGGGAGGTTGGAGTTCCATACACTGGTCATGCCGTTCAGGGCCCTCCATGCAAGTGCCTTCCTCACCTTAAGATCTTGCTCGGTTGAGTTGACCCATGAGCCCAGGTACTTGAAGTCCTTGACTTCTTTAAGCACAGTGCCACACATGCCACATATCCAGTGTCTATTTTGACGTGTTTGTGCAAATAAACACCTTTTTCTACCAGTTAATGTGCTGTGTCTCCCTTTTGTTGTGGCCTTCTGAGCTAGCTCGCAACATTCTACTTGAGTAAAGGATGTGTGTACTTCTACTTGAGTAAAGGATGTGTGTACTTCTACTTGAGTAAAGGATGTGTGTACTTCTACTTGAGTAAAGGATGTGCGTACTTCTACTTGAGTAAAGGATGTGTGTACTTCTACTTGAGTAAAGGATGTGTGTACTTCTACTTGAGTAAAGGATGTGTGTACTTCTACTTGAGTAAAGGATGTGCGTACTTCTACTTGAGTAAAGGATGTGTGTACTTCTACTTGAGTAAAGGATGTGTGTACTTCTACTTGAGTAAAGGATGTGTGTACTTCTACTTGAGTAAAGGCTGTGTGTTTACCTTCAGTGCTGTTGGTGGAGTGGTCCAGGATGGTAGTCTGAAGGAAGTCTGGAGGAACTTCCTCAGAAGAACCTCTAACCCAATCAAAACCATCGCCGAGTGTGAGCTCGGACCATCCACAAGATCCACCCTCAAAGTCACAATCAGAGGCTGAATGAGCAGAAAAAGAGAACATTATTTATATTATTTGGAGACATATTTATTTAATAAAGGCTAAAAAAGAGTCTTTGTTTACTCCTGGAATATAGTGACATCATTATGGACCGTCACGCTCCTATTGGCTCGCGCTCCAACAAATTGTACGTGATGGTTGACCAATCACAACAGAGCTACTTTAAAGTAGAGACACTACATACTGATATACACCTGAACATCAGCAGAAGAGGACTCTTTAAAGTAGAGACACTACATACTAATATACACCTGAACATCAGCAGGAGGGGACTCTTTAAAGTAGAGACACTACATTCTGATATACACCTGAACATCAGCAGGAGAGGACTCTTTAAAGTAGAGACACTACATACTGATATACACCTGAACATCAGCAGGAGAGGACTCTTTAAAGTAGAGACACTACATACTGATATACACCTGAACATCAGCAGGAGAGGACTCTTTAAAGTAGAGACACTACATACTGATATACACCTGAACATCAGCAGGAGAGGACTCTTTAAAGTAGAGACACTACATACCGATATACACCTGAACATCAGCAGGAGAGGACTCTTTAAAGTAGAGACACTACATACTGATATACACCTGAACATCAGCAGGAGAGGACTCTTTAAAGTAGAGACACTACATTCTGATATACACCTGAACATCAGCAGGAGAGGACTCTTTAAAGTAGAGACACTACATACTGATATACACCTGAACATCAGCAGGAGAGGACTCTTTAAAGTAGAGACACTACATACTGATATACACCTGAACATCAGCAGGAGAGGACTCTTTAAAGTAGAGACACTACATACTGATATACACCTGAACATCAGCAGGAGAGGACTCTTTAAAGTAGAGACACTACATTCTGATATACACCTGAACATCAGCAGGAGAGGACTCTTTAAAGTAGAGACACTACATACTGATATACACCTGAACATCAGCAGGAGAGGACTCTTTAAAGTAGAGACACTACATACTGATATACACCTGAACATCAGCAGGAGAGGACTCTTTAAAGTAGAGACACTACATACTGATATACACCTGAACATCAGCAGGAGAGGACTCTTTAAAGTAGAGACACTACATACTGATATACACCTGAACATCAGCAGGAGAGGACTCTTTAAAGTAGAGACACTACATACTGATATACACCTGAACATCAGCAGGAGAGGACTCTTTAAAGTAGAGACACTACATACTGATATACACCTGAACATCAGCAGGAGAGGACTCTTTAAAGTAGAGACACTACATACTGATATACACCTGAACATCAGCAGGAGAGGACTCTTTAAAGTAGAGACACTACATACTGATATACACCTGAACATCAGCAGGAGAGGACTCTTTAAAGTAGAGACACTACATACTGATATACACCTGAACATCAGCAGGAGAGGACTCTTTAAAGTAGAGACACTACATACTGATATACACCTGAACATCAGCAGGAGAGGACTCTTTAAAGTAGAGACACTACATACTGATATACACCTGAACATCAGCAGGAGAGGACTCTTTAAAGTAGAGACACTACATACTGATATACACCTGAACATCAGCAGGAGAGGACTCTTTAAAGTAGAGACACTACATACTGATATACACCTGAACATCTGCAAGGAGCGGGACTCTTTAAAGTAGAGACACTACATACTGATATACACCTGACATCAGCA
>NC_136911.1:23385104-23410853 GCF_949606895.1 Notothenia rossii | reverse complement strand
TTCCCTGTGTTTTTTATATCTGTTGTAATGTTTTGTGATTGTAATGTCTTTTTATTACATGTACGGCACTTTGGCTCCACCAAAAATCGCTTTTAAATGTGCTTTATTAATCAAACTTGATTTGATTTGATCTTTGAGAAAGACACTAACGGCAAATGAAAGCAACACAGCCTCTCCTTGAGTCACTAACATTCAAATATCCTCATCAGAATATCTTGGGCCCCTGATTTGAATCCAAAAGCCTGTCCCTCGATTAAGATAACACCTATGACAGCTGTTGGAGCATGTGTGTGTGTGTGTGTGTGTGTGTGTGTGTGTGTGTGTGTGTGTGTGTGTGTGTGTGTGTGTGTGTGTGTGTGTGTGTGTGTGTGCCTGCCTGCCTGCCTGCCTGCCTGCCTGCCTGCCTGCCTGCCTGCCTGCCTGCCTGCCTGCCTGCCTGCCTGCCTGCCTGCCTGCCTGCCTGCCTGCCTGCCTGTCTGTCTGTCTGTCTGTCTGTCTGTGTGTGTGTGTGTGTCTGTGTGTGTGTGTGTGTGTGTGTGTGTGCAGGGTGTGTGTGTGTGCGTGTGTGTGTCTGTCTGTCTGTCTGTCTGTCTGTCTGTGTGTGTGTGTGTGTGTGTGTGTGTGTGTGTGTGTGTGTGTGCGCGTGTGTGTGTGTGTGTGTGTGTGTGTGTGTGTGTGTGTGTGTGTGTGTGTGTGTGTGTGTGTGTGTGTGTGTGTGTGTGTGTGTGTGCAGGGTGTGTGTGTGTGTCTGTCTGTGTCTGTCTGTCTGTCTCTGTGTGTGTGTCTGTGTGTGTGTGTGTGTGTCTGTGTGTGTGTGTGTGTGTGTGTGTGTGTGTGTGTGTGTGTGTGTGTCTCTGTGTGTGTGTGTGTGTGTGTGTGTGTGTGTGTGTGTGTGTGTGTGTGTGTGTGTGTGTGTGTGTGTGTGTGTGTGTGTGTGCAGGGTGTGTGTGTGTGTCTGTCTGTGTCTGTCTGTCTGTCTGTGTGTGTGTGTCTGTGTGTGTGTGTCTGTGTGTGTGTGTGTGTGTGTGTGTGTGTGTGTGTGTCTCTGTGTGTGTGTGTGTGTGTGTGTGTGTGTGTGTGTGTGTGTGTGTGTGTGTGTGTGTGTGTGTGTGTGTGTGTGTGTGTGTGTGTGTGTGTGTGTGTGTGTGTGTGTGTGTGTGTGTGTGTGTGTGTCATTGCCTGATCCGCACCAACACAGCTTCAAGTGTCATGCACTCTCTGCCTCTTCAGGGGAGTAAATAATATGTTGTGTTTTCAGGTTGATCTGGAAGACACGTTGGACCCAGTTGAACCTGAGATAGCCTCCTTTGATCCTGATCCGTATCAAAAGGAGCCCGTTACCCTCCCCGCCTTAAAGAAGGTCGTCCGCCGAGAAGCCATAGTAGAGATAGTCGTGAAAAAGAAGGTAGGAACTTTTCAAACAACCGAACGTTTGTTGTTAAAAAGGCGTTATTCTGCTCTTTGGGGTTTTCCTCTCCTGTGGTTTGTTTTGGCTCTGGTTTCAGACAGAGGGTGGAAAGAGGTGCAGCAGCATTAGAGCATGGAGACATGTCCGAGGTCATACTGATATGAACCTGAACATAAGCTCATATTTCCTCTTTGGATTGCAACAGAAGAAAAGTCTTAATCTGTGTCTCAAACAGATTAAGAAGAAGAAGAAGGAAAAGGATCCTGAAGCAACCCCTCCTCCAACACCCCTGAAACAATTCAAACCCGTTCCCAGAGTGCAGAAACCCATCAAAGTGAAGAAGCATAAAGAGGTAAGAAGAACGTTTCTTTATTCCACAGAAAGAGAAACGACAGCATCCGTGTAACATCATATACCTGAGCTCTGAAGGAACGTCCATAACATTCATCTGTCTGCAGCTTACACATGATTTAATACATCATATTCCTATTGCCTGTATATAGACTCTCCTTCCTGTTGGGGGAGGAGCCTAAGATGTTCATTGATCTGCACTGTACGTACACATGACAACTTTGAATCCTTTCTCCCTGTAGCCTCCAGAGATCATTCCTCCTAAAGAGGAACCTGAACCTCTTCCTCATCCTGTTCCTCGTCCTGTTCCTCGTCCTCCTCATCCTCCTCGTCCTCCTCCAAGGCCTTCATCACAACCCCCACCGAGGGAACCCACCCCCGAGGTGCCGACGTTCCTCAAACAGTTTTCAGAAGCAGCCTGGTTTAAAGAGCTGTATCCGGATAAAAGGGTAACTTAAGATGAGATGGAACTGTATTTCTCCCCGAGGGGAAGTTCAGGCGTTTGTAGCAGCAACAGGTTCAGAGAGAAACAACAGGATTCACACCAGGCTAAAATAAAACTGAATACAACTCAAAATAATAATACACAAATAAAGTGAATCTGGAAACAAGATATCACAGTAAGAAGTGGAGCATTTGATTGAACACAATATATTTACATAAGTGTGCAGATGTGAGTCCAAGTTAAAGTCTAGTGTGTGTGTGTGTGTGTGTGTGTGTGTGTGTGTGTGTGTGTGTGTGTGTGTGTGTGTGTGTGTGTGTGTGTGTGTGTGTGTGTGTGTGTGTGTGTGTGTGTGTGTGTGTGTGTGTGTGTGTGTGTGTGTGCAGGGTGTCCCCAGTGATCTGTCTCCTGAGCAGTTCTCCCTGCAGCTCCTGGATCATGTGACCTCCTGCAGCTCCGCCTCCAGGCTGAAGGTCCTCTCCGCTCTGCAGGCGCTTCGCAGCCAGAACCTGCTGCTGAACTCAGATCAGATTTACCAGGGACTCCTCCACCTGCTGCACACCTCCATCAAACCTCCGCTGGTACTGTACACCCTGAGTGATAATAATAATAATAGTTTATTCAGTATAGCACCTTTCACAGGAATACAATCCACAAGAAACAACAAGCAGCTTTTCTCTCACTGATCCTGCTGTTAGGTTAAAGGTTGTTCATGTATTGTGTCCTGATATCTGTCTATGTTGATGTTACACATGGAGCATGTCAGACTCGATCTGAGCATTAAAGTATCATCGTATTGTATAAACGTTCAAATGAAGACCACAGAAACATGAATATACATAAGAACAAATCACACACATCTCAAGTATACATGTGTACTTGAGAGGCTGTTATTTAAGGAGTGCATGTGTGTGAGTGTGTGTCCTGTGTGTGTTTCAGTCAGCTGTGCAGCAGTCAGCTGTGGTTGAGACGTTGAATCTGCTGCTGCGTCTCAGGTCTGCCAGTTATGAGTTTGTGAGGGAGCTTCTCACGCTGCTGGCTTTCAAATTACTGGGTCTCAGGTGAGGGGATTATGGGATGCTGCAATGATCTGTTTGGTGTTTCAGCCAATCAGAGACAGGCTCTATCTGAGGCCTGTGATATATTGATGAGAAACAGTAGAATAGGGGACCTTTGACTCTGTTACACCTGCATACAAAGAATAATAAATGAATTGATAAAAAGGTTTGAATTGTATTTTTCCAAACAGAGAAGCAGTGCTGAGCATTCTGACTTCACTATCTGTGAATGAGCCTGAGATGTGGCTAGCACCTGAGATGGAGGGCTGGAAATCGGACCCGTCTAACACCTGGAGCGGTTTCCATGACAGAGCAGAGTCCTGGCTGCAGGAGTGGATCCCCAAATACAAAGTAACAGCAGCGTGTTGTATTGAGATCTGTACTTGTGGGCAGAGAGGGCGAAGTCTGAAGAACATCCTTTACTCAAGTAGAAGTACAACACCTTTCCCTCTCTTCTCCATCCCTCCAGGAACATGCCAGGACTTCAGGCAGGTTCAAGCCATCGAGCTTCAGCCTGGTGGACGTTCTGAATTACTTCTGCTCGCTGCAGAGAGAGGAGTTCAGGAAGGCTCGATGTGTGGCTCCAGCCGGGAACAAAAACACCGTTCTGATGCCTCTGAATGACTGGTATGTGTCGGAGCAACTTCAAATCAGCTGCTGCTGTCTAGAGAAAACGATGAGTGAGGCAAAGAAACAAAGTGAACAATGTTTTTATTAACATTTTATAAAATAAAACACAGTTCCAAACATACAGAAGAACACTACTCAAGGTGAGATGACCCTGAGGTACAGGGGCAAACACAAACACGCTACCCTTCCTACAAAGACACATCTTACATACATTTCAAAATTGACTGACATTTCCAGGCCCTTTGGTTCAATTCAAGGCACTTTCTTAGTCTGAACTCAAAATGATCACATTATGAGGTTATCCTCATCATCTGCTAGCTCCATACCGTCCACAAACAAATCCTTCCCTTTTAGTATATATGTTATTGATATAACGTATTTTAAGATCTTTTCTTTTAATGCTTGCAAGCATGACGAGTCCTTCTGAGTATGTATACAAGACATGGAAAGTGGATTTTGCATAATAGGTGACCTTTAACAATCTGTTTGTTTGTGCAGTGGCTCTCATCCAATCCAGCGTCTAGGAGAGACTCACAGCATGGCCAGGACCTGGAAGACACCAGGTGACATTCAATAACCATCACACTTTATCTAACAGGTCACAAAGAGTGCTTCACAAACCAACAAATATAACACATGAGCTCCGACTAGGAAATAAATAACGTACACATAACTGGAAAATAACCCACTTTAAACCAACAGAAGTCAATAAACACAGGACTTAAAATAAAATAATAAAATGGAACAAATTAAGATAATTATACAAATTTATAATAAGAGAACTATTCTAGACACCTCACCTTGGGTCTTTGTTTTCACTTGAGATATCATTGAATTCATGAATACATGATTAACTGATGATTAAAAGGCCAACACAAGAAGACCTAAGGCTCCATAGGTTCAAATAAAATCTCATAAATAGTTACAACCAAGCTTTAAAAAATCAATAAAAGTATTTAAAACGGATCCACTGTACACGAACAAAGACTGGTTTCTAATCTGTGATGTTTCCTCGTCTCTCAGGTTTTATTCTTCCTGCCCTGAGACACCGTCCCTTCCTCAGTCTCTTCCCCAGATTCATCTCCTTCCCGTTACCTCGGGTCACTTTGCTCCCCTTCCTCCTGTCTTCAGAGGACACTTGGCTGCAGGCGACATATCGACGATACTTCATCCTGCAGCAGTCGTACATCGAGTACTACAGATGATACCTCCTTATATTAAACAATTAAACAGAGATGTTAAAGTACACACATCCTTTACTCAAGTAGAAGTACACACATCCTTTACTCAAGTAGAAGTACACACATCCTTCACTCAAGTAGAAGTACACACATCCTTTACTCAAGTAGAAGTACACACATCCTTTCCTCAAGTAGAAGTACAGATACTCGTGCTTAAAAATACTCTGGTGAAAGTAGAAGTACTGACTAAACTTCTTTCCTCAAGTGAAAGTAAAGAGGCTTTGAAATGTACTTCAGTAAAAAGTACCCATAACTAGCAGCTGTTTTAAAGAGTACCTGACCTCCCTTTATATTAATAGAACAATAATGTCATTGTTAGCTAATGAATGTTTCCATGCTGAACAACGGCAACATGACAACGTTTTCATTGGTCCCTCTTCTTTAGAGAAGACCAGGAAATGATGGATACACGGATCGTGTTCAAATCAATAGGCACGCAATGACTCTAAATAATAATGATCACGCCACCAAACACACATTCAGACTAAAGGAACCAGCCTGTTTGGAAAATGAGAGAAGTAGAAAGTACAGGTATTTGGGTTCAACATGTAAGAAGTAGAAAGTACAGGTATTTGAGTTCAACATGTAAGAAGTAGAAAGTACAGGTATTTGTGTTCAACATGTAAGAAGTAGAAAGTACAGGTATTTGTGTTCAACATGTGAGAAGTAGAAAGTACAGGTATTTGAGTTCAACATGTGAGAAGTAGAAAGTACAGGTATTTGTGTTCAACATGTAAGAAGTAGAAAGTACAGGTATTTGAGTTCAACATGTAAGAAGTAGAAAGTACAGGTATTTGAGTTCAACATGTAAGAAGTAGAAAGTACAGGTATTTGAGTTCAACATGTAAGAAGTAGAAAGTTCAGGTATTTGTGTTCAACATGTAAGAAGTAGAAAGTACAGGTATTTGTGTTCAACATTTAAGAAGTAGAAAGTACAGGTATTTGAGTTCAACATGTAAGAAGTAGAAAGTACAGGTATTTGAGTTCAACATGTAAGAAGTAGAAAGTACAGGTATTTGGGTTAAACATGTAAGAAGTAGAAAGTACAGGTATTTGAGTTCAACATGTAAGAAGTAGAAAGTAGAAAGTAAAAAGTCGTCAGAAAAATAAGCAGTGGAGTAAAGTACTGATACCAGAAACATGTACTGAACCAAGTATTTGTATTCCACTACTTCCCACCTCTGGCATTAAAAGACTCAACAATCAGATTAAAGACTGATTTATTCGGGGACAGTTGGTACAAAAATGGAAAACACAAAGAGAATCACTCGGATAATAATCCTAAAGGTTTTGCAGTTCATTCATCCCCTACACAAGGAGGTAAGCATGTGCTCATCTGTCCTACACACACATTTAAAGAGGGTGTTGATGTGTGTGTAACAAGATGATGAGATAATGCCTTTGTATAAAAAGTGTGTCATTTCAAGAGGGTTAACAATCCATATCCCATCCTGATGATAGAGCACAGGCGATTCTGTCAGAAGAGCAACATGTGACACAATTTCATATATACAACAAGAAGAGTTATTAAAGTAGTAGAGCACCATGTTACTGAAGCACCATGTTACTGAAGCACCATGTTACTGAAGCACCATGTTACTGAAGCACCATGTTACTGAAGCACCATGTTACTGAAGCACCATGTTACTAAAGCACCATGTTACTGAAGCACCATGTTACTGAAGCACCATGTTACTAAAGCACCATGTTACTAAAGCACCATGTTACTAAAGCACCATGTTACTGAAGCACCATGTTACTGAAGCACCATGTTACTAAAGCACCATGCTACTAAAGCACCATGTTACTGAAGCACCATGTTACTAAAGCACCATGTTACTAAAGCACCATGTTACTAAAGCACCATGTTACTGAAGCACCATGTTACTGAAGCACCATGTTACTGAAGCACCATGTTACTAAAGCACCATGTTACTGAAGCACCATGTTACTGAAGCACCATGCTACTAAAGCACCATGTTACTGAAGCACCATGTTACTGAAGCACCGTGTTACTGAAGCACCATGTTACTGAAGCACCATGTTACTGAAGCACCATGTTACTGAAGCACCATGTTACTAAAGCACCATGTTACTGAAGCACCATGTTACTGAAGCACCATGTTACTAAAGCACCATGTTACTAAAGCACCATGTTACTAAAGCACCATGTTACTGAAGCACCATGTTACTAAAGCACCATGTTACTAAAGCACCATGTTACTGAAGCACCATGTTACTAAAGCACCATGTTACTGAAGCACCATGTTACTAAAGCACCATGTTACTAAAGCATCATGTTACTGAAGCACCATGTTACTGAAGCACCATGTTACTAAAGCACCATCCCCTCCATGTGTCCCACTCAGTGCTGGAAGAAGTTGAAGCAGCACAATGTGTTGCAGCGCTTCAGAGTGGACGTCCTCCTTTAAGGCAGGAAGGTCTGATTGTGATATGGATTCTGGATCAGGATCAAAAGAGGCGTTCTCAGGTTCATCTGGGTCAAAGTTATCATCGCAAAGAACCTGAAACCACGTCATAAATATCCTGTTCATTTACTCATCTGAACAAACAAGATGTCCAAATCAATTGTGTTTTCGGCGGTTCGGATCCGGCAGCGAGTGTCCCGTCGTGATGTCACTATGTTCCAGAAGTAAACAAAGGAGTCCAATGGAGGAGGGAAACTCCCTAAAAACAAATATATATATATGTATATATATATATATATATATATATATATATATATATATATATATATATTTGTTTGTATATATATATATAATAAAAACAGGAGACAGTTGCAGGATTTCATCGTCAGTTGTTCGTAATACTTTAAAAGTCCTGTATTCTGTCGTGATTGGTGTACCAGCTTAGAGATGTCCCGCCCCTTAGCCTATCACGTACAATGTGTTGGAGCGCGGGCCAATAGGAGCGCACGTGTTTCGTATTGATAGTCCATAAATCTTCATTACTTGATAAAGAAAAGATAAAAAGCAGGAGAGAGTCTGCAGGGTTTGATCTCCAGGTGTTCGTGGTCCTTTAACACACCATGTCTTTATCGTAGTTGAGCAGGTCGCAGGTCAGCAGCAGGTCCGATCTGCCGCTGGCTTTCAGCGCTCTGTTGATCTGGCTGCTGGTGATGTTGACGTCTATAGCCTCGTCCAGGGGCCAGTCTAACAGCTGGGCGCTGGAGGGCATCTCTGGGAGCCCCGGCTGATAATCCTCCAGAGGGTTCGGGTACAGCAGCTGCCGCAGAGAAGGCATCTTCACCGCCATCTTCACCAGATCCATGAGGCCGGATACAGAGAGAGGGTTCAGCGCCAACGCGAGGCTCCTGAGGGCCCGGCAGCATCCTAACGAGGGCAAAAGGAGCACCAGGAGGTTATCGGTGAGTCCGCATCCGCTCAGAGAGAGGTGCTGCAGGGTGCTGGAGGCCTGAGAGAGGAGGCGGCGGATGGAGGTCAGCGTGGTTTCATCCAGACGGTTCTCACTGAGGTCCAGCTGCTGCAGAGTGGAGGCGTGGTGGCTGACGGAGAGGAAGGCCAGGTCAGCAGGACTCAGGCTCAGGTAGGGCAGCTCCAGGACCTCCAGGGGCCGAGGCAGCGAGCTGGGACACAACGAGGTGCATTTATTACATTCAAACATCCATTAGAGAGGTCGACGGGGGGTCAAAGGTTGCTTTGTTCAAGATTGTTTACGGTGTACAATTTACAAAACAATACTATCCCCCCCTTCCCTTACTATCTCTCTGTTATCCTGTTGCTGCTATAACACCTTTCCTTAAGGGATCAACACCATTGGCACCTTTAATAAACCACACGCAGAAATAGCAGAATAGTAACTATTTGATTGAAGTGAAAGCAGTAATATGGATGTTGTGTTACCTGAGCAGCACTCGGAGTTGTCCCGGCAGACGCAGCGCGGTGAGGCTGAGGCATCGGAGTTCCTGCAGCTGCTTGAGACCCTCAGAAAGTTCCTTCAGAGCTCCTTCCTGTCCGGGCTGTTCTCTCCGGAGATCCAGGTTACAGTAATGCAGACGCAGAGAGCTGAGAGCGGGGAAACTGGACAGAGTACACACACATTTACTCAAGTAGAAGTACACACACATTTACTCTAGTAGAAGTACACACTTCCTTTCCTCAAGTAGAAGTACAGATACTTATGTTTAAAAATACTCTGGTGAAAGTAGAAGTACTGACTAAACTTCTTTACTCAAGTCAAAGTAAAGAGGCTTTGAAATGTACTTCAGTAAAAAGTACCCATAACTAGCAGCTGTTTTAAAGAGTACCTGACCTCCCTTTATATTAATAGAACAATAATGTCATTGTTAGCTAATGAATGTTTCCATGGTGACCAACGGCAACATGACAACGTTTCCATTGGTCCCTCTTCTTTAGAGAAGACCAGGAAATGATGGATACACGGATCGTGTTCAAATCAATAGGCACGCAATGACTCTAAAGAATAATGATCACGCCACCAAACACACATTCAGACTAAAGGAACCAGCCTGTTTGGAAAATGAGAGAAGTAGAAAGTACAGGTATCTGAGTTCAACATGTGAGAAGTAGAAAGTACAGGTATTTGTGTTCAACATGTAAGAAGTAGAAAGTACAGGTATTTGAGTTCAACATGTAAGAATTCAAAGTAAAAAGTCGTCAGAAACATGAACTTAAGTACAGTAAGGAGGTGTTTGTTCTCCCCACCTCTTCAGCAGAGGAAGCAGCTCAGCCAGACCAGCCACTCCGATGTTACTGTAACGAACATCAAGTCCCAGAAGCCCTTGCTGCGGCAGTAACGCCAGCAGAGCTCTGATGCTGGACACAGAGATCTCCTCCGCTCTCAGATACCTGCACTGCAGCTTCAGAGGGCCACATGTGGTCAGAGCTCCTCGAACTCTCTCCCACGACCTGGCGTTCACAAACAGATCTGCTCTCACGTGCACCAGCACTTCACTGTCCTCTTTCACTTCCTGTTTACTTCCTGATTCTGTCACTGTTGGCATCATCTTCCTCTCCGCCTCCATCCTCCTCCTCACTCCTCGAATCAGCTCGTCTTCGCTGGAAATCCCACATGTTGTCGTCAGTTCTTCTTCACCTGTGTGGTTTAAGATAAGATAAGATGGAGCTTTATTAATCCCCGTGGGGAAATTCAGCAACAGAGTGAGAATGAAAAACAGGACAGATTCACACAGATTGGAGATGACTCCGTCTGAAAGCAGAAGTCTACGGCAAATAATTGAAAGCAAATATTAAACAATTACACCAATTGTATTGTATATGATATTATTTTAAAGCTCTTGCGGGACACCTGATGTAGCTGGCCTTGAGTTTGACACCCCTGTTTTACACGTTCAAAATAAATCAAATCAAAACCTGTGTTGTTTCCCGTCAGCTCTTCTTCATGTGTGTGTTCTCCGGCTCTCTCCCTCTTCACGTCCCTCTTCCTCTCCAGGTCTGAGCTCCTCTTCCTCTCCCTCTGGGCTCTCTGGACTCCGCTTCTGGCCTGCAGCACCATGGTGCAGAGAGCCACGGTGAGGGACCAGCCTCCCATCGGGTCCCCCGTCCCCCCCTCGTCACCCTGCAGACCACACAGGTCCAGCACCCGCAGGGCACACCTGGGGAAGAGAGGAGGCTTTCATTACACTCACATCCTGGTCCAACACTTTAGCTTCTTCAGAGGTGGAGAAGTACTCAGATCTGCTACTTGAGTAAAAGTAGAAGTACTCAGATCTTGTTCTTGAGTAAAAGTAGAAGTACTCAGATCTTGTTCTTGAGTAAAAGTACTCTGATCTTGTTCTTGAGTAAAAGTAGAAGTACTCAGATCTTGTACTTGAGTAAAAGTAGAAGTACTCAGATCTTGTTCTTGAGTAAAAGTAGAAGTACTCAGATCTTGTACTTGAGTAAAAGTAGACTTGAGTATTTCAATAATGTGCTACTTCAACCTGAAAGCATTACAGAAGTAATATAGATATATAGATAGATAGATAGGTACTTTATTGATCCCAATTTGGGACATGTTTTGCGTTGCAGCAGCATACAAAACAGAAGCAGAAAAGTAAACTTTATTTAATATAGTAATTATTCCAGCACTGCTCTTCCTACCTGTGGTCCAGCAGCCCCCTCACCACCGCCAGCAGCAGAGCCTGAATACAGAGTCTGTTTGGGGCTGGTTTCCTCCGGACCCTCAGGGTTCTTTCGGGCCACCTCTGGACCAGCTCCCCCACAGCCAGAGGTCTGCAGCCGGATAGAGAGGCCTCCAGCAGGGGTCTGAACAGCTCCATGGGGACGAAGCTCAGCCAGCATGGAGACGAGCTGTGGTCCCGAACCACCTCCGAGGCGCAAAGACTCAGCAAGGAGAGAACCATTAAACAGGCGAGATGTTTTATATATATAAAGAAGAGTTTAGCAGACGAGTAGTGTTGCTTTCACACCCCGAGAGACTGGAAACAGAGCTGGAGGAGGAGCTCTGTTTGTTCCTGCTCGGTGAATCCCGAAATAAAGCGACTGTAGATTCAGTAAATACCCGCACACGGGCCCACTGAGCATGCGCAGTAGAGTAGTTCCTTAAACCCTGCCTCTGATTACCGGCACTCGGCTCAGTCAAATCTCATTATAAGTAAATAAATAAATATAAGTAATAAATATGATAATAATATTATCTTATTATACATCCATGAGTCAAATGAATGGGGAGGGATTTTTGTATTTCAACTTTATTGAACAACACTTCAGGAAAAAAGGCTTTATTTTCGATTTATTTGTATATTTTTGGAAGTCTCTTTCACAATGCTACTGTTACTTTATTAGTTGCCCCTCTTGTTTGTTTGTTCACCATGTAAAGCGCCCTTGGGTCCCCTGAAAGGTGCTATACAAATGTAATCTATATTATTATTATTATTATTATTATTATTATTATTATTATTATTAATGTGAGCCACGGAAGTTGTAGTACCACCCTTTGGCCTCTACGCCCATTCATAAAAAAATCAGCTTCAACAGCCGGAGCACTTCCTGGCTAACGAACTAGCTAATATTAACTTTATGACAGAAATGTGACTCTTGTCTTGTAAACCGTCCCAGAAAAGACTTTATAACTCCATGTGATATCCGCTCTGACTGAGTATCAACAGCAGTAACCTCTTATGGGAACATCCCGCTGGTAAAATATTAAACATCTCGTTAGCTTGCAAAACGGATTGTTTACATTTTTACTGACGCGGTGACGTAGCACGTACAGGCGTGACGTCATCACCATAGCATTTGTTATTGAGTAATTTACAATTAACAACATTATATGCTGAAGTACACATTATTTGATAGTATATTTGAGAGCTTTAGTTCAAAGTGACTAAACAGAGAGACATTTATGCATAAAATGGCACGTTATAAAATGTAATTTGTTGTTAAAAATTAAACTGTGCAGCAAATATATAATCTACAACATTATAATTCTATTGACACATGAAATCATCAGGTATATTAACACAGTAATAACATATACATATATTACTACCTTGAGAGTAGTCCTAGCCTAGTTTTCTTATATTATACTTTTGTTTTGAACTCAAAGTATCTCCACGCTGACAGACTTTAAGGTGAAGGGTTGAGGCTAAACTTGTCAACACGTCTAATATCTGAACCCCATGGTCTCAGTAGCATCTATATATAAAGGGAGGGTACTAGGAAATGCTTTTGGCTGACGTTACACTGATATATAATCTGCTGTTTATTATATTAAAGCCTAAGTATAGCGAGTATCAACTGAACAGTCATAGTTGATGGGGATACACTCATAAACAATGATTTAATTACAAAATCAAGAAGAAAAAGGCATGACAATAAGTTATAAGTGCACAAATCCACTCTACGCTTTAATTCCTATAGTGATACATATCTACAGGTTGAGCCCCACTTCACTGGATGGAAGAAAACACTTAAAATATTTGCAAAATCCCTTAAATAATAAACTTTTCTCATGATTTGACTTGTTTATGTTACTTGAATAGACCCTCACTCCACTTTTAATGAATGTTTTTGTAATGTGTTATAATATTTGTGATGTTATCCTTACTGTATTTGCACCATTCAATGTTATTTATCTAAAATAAGTGGTTTATATATACTTACCCTGACCCACCACTGGACAAAGTGCTTTATATTTGCACTTTAGGTGTGTCCTAATTTAGTGTCCTGCAATAATGAGATGAACCACTAGATGGCGCCAAAGCCTCATTAAAGCTGGCTTCTCTGCCTAGCAACACAAAGTACACTATACCATAAAGAACATTTCCAGTTATTATTGTGTTATTTAAATATGTATAAAATGACCTTAGAAGTGTTTTGTTTGGGTATGATTGTGATGAAGAATTCTACGTCAGTAATTTGATTTATTTCACGCTTGGAAGTCTAATTCTTCGCTGCTCACTCAAGCTTAACTTTTCCCTCTCAGCTATAATTGATGTTTTGTTTGTGAATGCAATGACTTGTTCTTTATTAGAGACTAAAGGACTTCTTTGATAAAGGGCACACGCAGGTAAACAGCTGCTATTAATACAAACAACACAAATAAACATGCTTTTAGTTGATTTATGACTGCTTTGCTTTCAGGTGACCTGCAGAGATCTCATTACTTCTGTGTTTGATATAAAGCAGTTTAATAAGCACCACTTCAATCATCAGATTAAAGCATCGTATGAAATGTGAGAGGGTCCTCTGTAGAGTTTCATCATGGCATGGTCTCTAAGGTTTACTTCAGTATCTATTGTTGTTGGTTTACAAATTAAAAAGGAAAGAAAACGACCAAATCTCCAGATGATTGTTAGCTTTAAATAGTTGTTTCCCTAACTTCTCTCCATGCCGTCTATTTGAAATACGTCCTGCACATATCGCTTGTTATTCTTACGGTTAGACTGTTTAATGGACGGCTTATTAACACGTGTTCTGGGCGTCTCTCCCTCTCTTCTTGAAGGCCAGTCTGTTTAAACTGAATCCAGACCAATCTGATTTGTTGAACTGAAGAATTGGTGAAATGAACACCATATGTTCAGCAGACTGCAGATTGACGCCTCTGACAATACTGCAAGAAGACAGTGAACACCTATTTTTGTTCTTGTGATATTTGAGCCAAAGAAATACAAGAAATATAAACCTGAGATTGAAGCCTCTCATCCACACACGGGGTCATCATATCATACATTCTGCAGCTGGAAACTCATCCATTCCCATTAATGCTGTCCTTCCCTTGACTGAGATAACGGCTAATTCATTCACAAACTCAATGTCCTAGATGTGTTACACTCTCATGGCATTGTCTCTGTCATATAAGCGTCACATAAAGCTTGACTTCCTATATGTTCTGCAGCTTCATTAGCATTTCCCCAGCAGCCGCCGACACGTCCATAAAACACACCCCCAGTATCGTTACCAGACAGGAAGTCACGATGACACGGTGCACACACATCATGGGGACTGACGTACAGATGCAGTCTATGCGGAGGAGAGTTCATGAACACTGATGCATTATCTGTAACTCCCTTGTTCTGTTAAAGACACATTTCTTACCCTTTCTATCAGGATTTATCAGAACAAACGTACTTCATGGTCTGTGTGATTGCACAATTTAATCGTTTCACAACCTTTTAATGGATGCTGGTGTAACATTTAGATATTAGAGCCAATTAGAAGACTTCATCCACACGTTAACATCGACTAATGGGCTTCCTGCTTCCAAGTTGCATTGATGTTATAACGGTAATGTTGTCTGGGGGTTATAGACACCCAAAAACAATCCTTCATATATAGATGTGTTACCAAGGGTGTAACTTTGGTTTGAGAAGTGGGGGGGACACGAAACAGGGCGTCCTCCGCAATGAAACATTGTTCTCGATTTAATTCCATTTCCTTTCTTTCTACACATATATATGAGGGACTATGGTGTTAACTAATCCAAGAAAAATGTGACGTGTATATAGTGAGTGTGCAAACGTATCTATCCATGAACCTGTTTTATTTGTGATGACCTCACATCCTATAGGGGGGTCCGGGGGCATGCACCCCCGGTAAGATTATTTTCTTTAAATTGAAGTTAAAGGCATCAATCTGGTGCACAAATTAAGAGATTTATGGATACAGCTCTCAACACTCATATGAAACAGACCTGTATATATTTCAATACTCCAAAAACCATTAAAATATTCTCACAACCAATAACACATCCTTGATATACTCCTCTCTCCTATCTTTATCTTACCTAGTCTGCATTCTTTCTTTTTATTTATGCATATTTTACTAATCACTCCCCTTTCAAACTGTGTTTTTAATTCTATACTGACATTGGAATAATTTTTTTACTTATTTTGAACAACTATATTAAATAGATGGACATATTTGTTTAGACCAAACCGTTTGAGACCCACTGAGATAACTTAGACTAAAGTTTATAATCACTCAGCGAGTCCTTTACCTCCCTGTGCTGACGTTACCTCAGCCTCTCAGTCCGACAGGAGACGACTCTCCCTCTCCTTATTGTTGAAACAGCTTCTAATCTCCGTTAGCTCCGAGCTAGCACCAGATGCTAACAACAACCCCCGTAACTCTCTCTGTCTCTCTCTCTCACACAAAATGCGCTCCTGCCACACACACACAGACGCTCCTCCATGACCACCTTTACTTGCGGAAAAAAAAAAAAAAAAAAACATATTTGAAAAGTGGGGGGGGACACAAACTGGATTTTGAAAGTGGGGGGGACATGTGCCCCCTGTCCCCAGTGGAAATTACGCCCATGTGTGTTACCATAGGAACAGTGGTTTTGTTCCCAAACAACCAAGTTAACATCTTAATCGTCCCTGAAAGTACTTCCTTTTAAATGAGCACTGAACACTTGAAAGTTAATTGATGATTTTGCCTTAAAGTATACTTCCTATGATGTGTAGTTAGCACACTGCTCCAACATCAAGTTAAAGAATAATGAAAACGAGGTGTTTTCACTTGTAATGAGTAAAAACATCTGCCAATAGATCAAGTGAACATCAGCTTGGTGAGATGTCTGGAAATAAGAAGTGATATTTAGATAAATCACATCTTGTGATTATCAGGAGAACTCATTCTGAACTATATTTCACCAGAATCAGGAGATGTTACAAAATCAGCTGCAAATGCTCCAAAGTTTTCTGTTTTCTAATAATAATAATAATAATAGATTTATTTTGTAAGCGCTTTCACCGGTGCTCAAAGTGGCTTTCCAGAGACGATGGGGTTTGTGTACCCTCCCTCTCTGCATCGCTCAGATGAAACACCAACAGAAGGGCAAACAGCAATCAGTGATCTTACAGAGTTTCCTCACATCTCTGTTTCAATGTGGACAGAACAGTGTGTGTGAAATAGATTCAATGAACTGTTTGAAAAATGGCTGCATCGCTCACTAGCCTCCGGGATGTCAGTGAGGAATTCGTCTTGTACTTAAAGCGACCTTTGTTTCTCTCACGAAGGAGAATTGAACCACGAGGGGTTCTTAAGAATTCATAAGCTGTGAGGCAGAAGAGGAAGGAAAACAAATAGGGCTGAGCTGGTGAGAAATATTAGTTTCTATCCAACAAGGACCATGCATAGAATACATTTACCTCAAACAGAGAAGAAATATGTGTTGGATTTAACTCTTATTTCCTTTAGTGGGGTTTTTACAGACGTAGAATTCAAATCTGTTCAGCTTGTGTTAACCATAGCACCATATGAGGCTTACAACCAAAACACATTCAGAGAACCATTGACTTCCAGACAGGAAGTGGTGGAATGCTAAGTCTAAGACTCATTCTTGCACCTCTCTATTGCCAGACACTCCTACAGACAGCAGGGTCCGTACGGGTGCTGGAAATCCTTGAAAATCCTTGAAATTTAAATAAAAACATATATTTTGAATCTGGCTTTTCTCATCCAATAAACCGTCACGGTAGCCTAATCTTACTGATCCCTCTTATAATGGAAAGAAACACGTGACTTTACCAGCAGAGAGAAGATGGATTATTACATTATTAATGTGACTAATAAAGAGCACTTTGATTATTAAGTATTATTCTGTGGATGGATGTCATTACATTTAGTGAAAAGCACATAATGACTTGTTTAAGACTCGTTTTTCAGAGTTTAGGACTTGACTTGGACTTGAGACCTACTTGTGACTTGCAAAACAATGACTTGGTCCCACCTCTGCAAAATACCAGCATGCCTCATAGCCCTCTAGTTCATTCCTGATTTTGTAAATTAGTTAAATGTAGCTTTGTGTTTTTATTGAAGTCGCTGTTCATAGTTTTTAATATGAAGCAGATTTAATGATATCCTATGGACGCTGATGTGTGGATGTTATGTCGTCTTCTGATAACTTTGTTGAGCTGGTTTTTAGCTGCTTGTCTTTTATTTGATCTCACTGAACAGAGTCCCTGTCTGTGAACTGCTTCAGCTGAGGAGGCTGGATATGAAACAGAGGGAGGAGCTGCAGACAGGTGAAGGAAGGTGAAGTCAGACTGTCAGACTGCCAGACGCCATTTTTCAGCTCGGAGCAGGAGGAGGACAGGGTGAGTGTGAACACCAGGATCTGCTTTCTAACACATTCATTATTTACTCTGTTTTACTGGATGCCAGAAAATAACTTCTTGGTTAAAAATGAGCGTCCGAGAGTCCATTGAGACTTCTGCAAGTGTTGTAAACTTTGATTATTTCCTGTTTCCTCATTCATCAGAGTTACATAACATGTGACTCAGTCAAAATGGAGAGCGGCCTGAAGTCTGACTGATTTCATGTATTTGAACCAAGTTCATTATTTGTGTGTGTGTGTGTGTGTGTGTGTGTGTGTGTGTGTGTGTGTGTGTGTGTGTGTGTGTGTGTGTGTGTGTGTGTGTGTGTGTGTGTGTGTGTGTGTGTGTGTGTGTGTGTGTGTGTGTGTGTGTGTGTGTGTGTGTGTGTGTGTGTGTGGGTGGGTGGGTGGGTGTGTGTGTGTGTTAGTGGTTTATCACTCAGACTGGAGAAGATGAGTGATTTAAAAGATGAGGAAGAGGACACATCTCCAGTCCCCAGCTGTCTGTCTCTGAAGAGTGACTGGTCTATGTGGGACCCTCCAAACTTCAGTAATGACCCTGGACCCTCAGACTCAAAGTAAGAGTTTCTCCTGTAAACTGACCAGGGGCCTCATTTATAAACGGTGCGTACGCTCAGAAGATGGCGTACGCCAATTTCTACGCACTGTTTGTGATTTATAAATAACAAACTTAACGGGAAAACGTGCGGTCCTCCACGCAAACTCTAACCCATGCGTACGCACTAAGCACAAAAACGGGAGAGACGAGAAACTGCGTCACCGTTGGCAGAAGGAAGAATGGAGAGATGTGGAAATAATACAATAAATAAAATGTTACCTCTCATTTATCATATATGAAGAATTCATTTTCAAACATTGATTAAAGCCAATCTTAAAATGATTTAACAAACGCCTGCTTGAGACTCCTCAGAGCACACAAACACATAACTGGGAGAAATAAATAAATACGGATATGTTATTTAAAACCACCTCCAATATGTTGTGTTAATGTATGACATGTTTTCTCATAAATCATGCGGTAAGCAGGAGGACAGAATTACGTCTAAACTGACGCCGTGTTGCATTTCTGTAGGTTATAGATACGAGCATGTTTTATATACCATCACGTTTAATCATGTTTTATGTTGTTTGCCAAGACTTGATAAGTCGCTCGTAAAACACAGGAGGTATGGAAACTAAGAGCACCATGTGGTAAATTGTACAGCTGATATAACACAACACATACGGCATAGAGAGACGAAGTCCCTCCCTCCGAGTCCGGGGAGCTCCATGGACCTTATTTCAGAAAAAGTATGCATTGAAGTCAATGGAGAGCAGGGCCGTGGGAAGTAGGGGTGCTGAGGGTGCTGCAGCACCCCCTGGTGGAGAACAGGGGATCTGCACTTCCAAAACAATTAAATACAAATATAATACCAAAAAAAATGAATTTTCAGCCTTGATGTAACAACATTCATAATTAAGTAAAGATAACACCCTTTTCACCCCGGTTACATTTTCCATTTGCCCCGTACGATGGGCGCTGTAAGTGATCAAGGGGGATGTTGGCTTATCAGCCGCCCGCAGATCACAGCCAAAGTGTGAGAGAGAGAGAGAGAGAGAGAGAGAGAGAGAGAGAGAGAGAGATAGAGAGAGAGAGAGATAGATAGATAGAGAGAGGGGGTGCACCGGTACCGGCGGGGATTGTTGTTAGCTTTTGCTGTGCTAACGGATATAAGAAGATGCTTCTACAATAATGTGGAGGGAGAGCTCTCCTGTCAGACTGAGAGGCTCGGTGAGGTAAAGGACTCTGAGTGTTTAGATAGTTCACTTTAGTCTAAGTTATCTCAGTGGGTCTCAAACGGTTTGATCACAATTGATTTAAACAAATATTTCCAAGGCACTCCTTTATAATTATTAGGATGAATAAAACAGTATTGCGTGTTTCATACTATATATAGCTACAGTAGCCAAACATATTGTTTAAATCTGGAGAGATTGAAAAATATGCATAAATAAATATTAAATGGTAAAATAAGATATAAATGAACAAAAATAAAACAAGTTAGCCTACATGTATTTGTTATTGGCTATGGTAGGTTATTGGTTCTGTTCACATACTTATTTGATTAATAAAAAGCAAACCGATCTTTTTCACATGGGTGTTTTAGAGTTGTACCCCCTAGATCAGTCTCTTGTAATTTAAGCATTTTACTTTAATATGTAAAAAAAAATCTTCGCGGGGGGGGGCTCCCCCGGACCCCCCTAGAGGATGTGAAGTCCACCCCCCAATTAAAACATGTTCATACAATACTAAATACATTTGAAGCCTTTTTATATAAGCTGTCCACCATGTCAATACGTTTATGTTTTTGTAGTGTATTTGTCATAGAGGTTTTTCATTGCCAGCTAAAATCTTGCCGAGGTTAGCAAATTGGTCATCCCCACAGCACCCCCCATTTGAAACATGTTCCGAAGGCTATGATGGAGAGAGAAAGATTATCTTTCCATCCCGTTTGAATTGTGCCACGAATTACACATATGATGTTTGACAATTTAAAAGATAATTTTGCAAGTTACAAAAATAAAAAATGTTTGGTAAAACTGTGAAGTAACACTTTGTTTGAAACCGCTCAATGAACTACATCTCCCGTCTCGCACCGTACACCCAGACGGCGTCACGTTGACACATTTCACTTCTTTCTTTCAGAATGAGGCGGAAAGTATTAAAAGAGGTGAAAATCACTCAAAGTCTGGGCATGTTGAGAGCTGTGCATACACACAAGGGGAGTTAGTCTGTTCCTTAGAGCCAGCATGCGGGACCGGGACTCTGGGATTTGTAGTCTTTCTAGTTGCGTATTTTTCATAGTCTTATATTTCAACAGTTTTTGACAAACTGTGACTTTTTTGACATGGAAATTATTTTTTAAATTGACAAACATCATATGTGTAATTCGTGGCACAATTGAAACGGGATAAAAGATAATCTTTCTCTCCCCATTGACTTCAACACATAATTTTTCAGAAATAAGGTCCAATGGGGCGGAAGTAGATGGGCGGGACTTCGCCTCTCTATGGAAACCAAGAACACCATGGCCGTTTCTCAATCGCGAGGATGCTGGCTTGGTAGCACATGTCTTCCGAGTCACTTCCTTCAGAAGCTAGGCAAGAATCCTTCCTGCCATTCGGAAAACGAAGAGTGGAACAGGCTAGCAAGTGTGCAGGTGTGCGTCATATGAGAGGCCCCGCCTTACATTTTCCGCCACAGATTTGGGGAAATTGGTCCGTGCGCAAAGCATTGTGGGGATTTGAAGGACGCGAAGTCTACCCATGTGCAGCCTCCAAATTTCCCCCAAACCAAGGACGCGGCCTCGGTGGAATTCCAAGTATGCTGGAGATTGGAACAGTCCTTCGGCGGCACTCGATGACGTAGCATCCTTGAAATATTGGCTTGGAAGCCAGTTTCCTCGAGATTGAGAAACGGCCTCGGTGTGAGATGTATTTTTTAGCTGTTCTGTCGTCCTTTCCTGCGATCTTCTTCATGCAGTCAGTCAGAATGAATGAAAGAAAGAATGAATGAATGAATGAATGAAAGAAAGAATGAATGAATGAATGAATGAAAGAATGAATGAATGAATGAATGAATGAAAGGGCGTTTCTTTGGCTATTTATAAGCAGATATGGTCGTTACGTGAAGCCCACAAAAGCTCCACCGCATTTCGAGTCGATTGTGATTTATAAAGGGAAACCGGCGCAGGACGTGCCGCACGCAAGTCCTGCGCCGGTACGCAGTCTTTTATGAATCGGAAAATGTCTGTGCGTATTTATTTGGTTTGTCCTACGTAAGGAACCTTCCCACGTGAATCCTACGCAAGGCTTTATAAATGAGACCCCTGAAGAGGATTCAGTTTTTGTTGGTATCTGATCATCTAACCTGTTTAATGAAACCCAGTAGAGTACATTAACAAAGAGTAATTGATCTCTTGCTTCTTCTCTTCATCAGCAAATAATCTACTAGTGAAATCATCCTCACTCTACATGTTGGACTTTGTGTTCAATTAAGCAAATCAAATACAAATATTTAAAACTTTTCACACTTTTTAGAAACAGAAACCCACGATCACGACTCAGAAGCTCTGAAATCTTTAATCAGGTGAACAGTCATGGATCAAAAGCTGCTCTTTAGATGAACTAATGATGTTTAAAACATGTTGTTTCCACAGACAGAGAGCAGAGTCTCCAGTCCCCAGCTGTCTGTCTCTGAAGATTGACTGGTCTATGTGGAGACCTATAACCTTCAGTAATGAACCTGGACCCTCAGACTCAAGGTAAGAGTTTCTCCTGTAACCTGAAGAGGATTCAGTTTTTATGTAATCTAATATATGAAACTGTTCTTTAATGAAATCATGTGAGCAGTTTGTAAAGGGAAAACGCAGCAGAGTACAGCAAGCTAACATTATCTGAGGATATTTCAATATGTAATTATATGATCATTGTATCTGTGTATAAAATGGTTTTAAAGAGCAAACATGTTGATAAATTCTGATTTAAAAAAAGAAAGATATCGTCCAAAACATTATTGAACTACTTGGGCATGTCTATGATATGTCTTTAAGATGTTTATTAATAATAGTGATAACCTGGTGAGCTGGGTGTGTTTAGCATTAGCAGATAAAACAGAGTTTTGTGATGTCACATGTAGAGTCAATGCAAAGACCCAGATCCGTGCCTGGCAACAGGAAGGAAGTGAAGATGTTAAATTCATATCACCTGCGTTTTCGTGCAGCGTGAAACATTTCAACTTGAGCTTAAAGTTTGTGACGCTCTGTTACAGAAACCTGTCAGAGTTGAGATTGTGCTCCTGTGGTCTCTGACGGTCTGAGGGGAACCAGAGAGGAGAGCAGAGCTCTACAGCAGCTCATATTCAATCAGGGTTATTCATGTTCCTGTTGAAACCAGAGACTGTCTGTGGTGCTAACAATATACTCACTGCTGTACGTATGACTTCATGAAGTCACTCTGAGTGAGGATGGAGCAGCTAACGTTAGCATAGCTTTAATCAAACCGGTCTCATTGTGTTGGAGACAGACCTGACAAAGCATTATCTCAGGCTGTTTACACATCAGTATCATTCTGTTGTTATTTAGGCATCCTTTCCAGATGTTTACTGATATGAATTCACAGCAGATTCTCTGTTGGGTTTATAAAGCACCAGGTTCATACAGCTGAGTGTAGATGCAGGGAACATGTGCTCCTCTGGGTCAGGAATCCAGACAGGAGGCTCTCTGGTTTTATGATCATGTGAGTTGTAAGCTACCTGATCACAAGGGTATATTATATAGACCTTTATTTAAATATCAAACTAGAATTGTCCCCCTTGTTGAACCTTGGTGAGAATCAGCTCCTCTAATGTAAAGTGCTTTAAAGGATGTGTTCCTCTCCACAGAGGGAAGAGGAAGAGTCCTGTTCCTGTGGAGGAGACGCTGTCCAGCTGTGCTCTGTGTCAGGACGTCCTGAAGGATCCAGTCTCTACCAGCTGTGCTCTGTGTCAGGACGTCCTGAAGGATCCAGTCTCTACCAGCTGTGGACACTGGTTCTGCAGACAGTGCATCACCTCATACTGGGAGCAGAGACCTCCATCAGGAGACCCCTCCTGTCCCCAGTGTGGGAAGAGACCCAGAACCAGAGCTGGCCTGCAGACAGCCAGTCAGAGCAGCTCTGTACGAGGTAAGAGGCCGAACTCATGCAGCGTCTGATTCCTCTTCCTGGTTCATTTGTTTAATCAGGTATTCTGTTGAAGAGCAAAGACATTAAAATGTTTATAAAACATTTAAACTTTTTATTAAATTAGTTTTATTGTTAGATTCTCTAAAGCATTTCCTGATTCTCTCGTGTTTCCTCTCTTCCAGCAGAACGTGGTCTGCAGGAGGTTCTAGATGAACATAGGCTCAGTCTGAGGAGGAGATGTGAACGTGTGACTGAAGGAACTGATCAAAGTGAAACCCTCCTCAACAGCATCTTCACTGAGCTCTACATCACACAAGGCCTGAGTGAAGAGGTTAATACCCAACATGAGGTGAGGCAGCTGGAGACAGCTTCCAAGAAGGAGACCCTCCATGACACTCCAATCAAGTGCCAGGACATCTTTAAGTCCTCACCTGACCAGCAGACTCTCATCAGAGCGGTCCTGACCAACGGAGTCGCTGGAGTTGGAAAAACCTTCTCAGTGCAGAAGTTCACTCTGGACTGGGCCGAGGGTTTGGGAAACCAAGATGTCAGTCTGGTGGTCCCGCTCTCCTTCAGGGAGCTGAACCTGATCAAAGGTGAGCAGTACAGTCTTCTCAGGCTGCTCCATGTTTTCCATCCAACCTTACAGAAGCTCACAGCAGAGCAGCTGGCTGTCTGCAAAGTGCTGCTCATCTTTGACGGCCTGGATGAAAGCAGACTTTCTCTGGACTTCAGAAACAATGAGGTTGTGTCTGATGTCTCTCAGCAGTCCTCAGTCAACGTGCTGCTGACAAACCTCATCAGGGGGAAGCTGCTTCCCTCGGCTCTCGTCTGGATAACTTCCAGACCTGCAGCGGCCAATCAGATCCCTCCTGAGTGTGTGGACAGGGTAACAGAAGTACGAGGCTTCACTGACGCCCAGAAGGAGGAGTACTTCAGGAGGAGATGGAGTGATGAAGACCTGTCCAGCAGAATCATCTCTCACATCAAGAGCTCCAGGAGCCTCCACATCATGTGTCTGATCCCAGTCTTCTGCTGGATCACTGCTGCAGTTCTGGACCACATGTTGACTACAGACCAGAGAGGAGAGCTGCCCCAGACCCTCACTGACATGTACTCACACTTCCTGCTGGTCCAGACCAAGAGGAAGAAGCAGAAGTATGAAGAGGGACATGAGACGAGTCCACAGCAGCTGACGGAGGCTGACAGGAAGGTTCTTCTGAAGCTGGGGAGGCTGGCGTTTGAACATCTGGAGAAAGGAGACATCATGTTCTACCAAGAAGACCTGCAGCGCTGTGGTCTTGGTGTCACAGAGGCCTTGGTGCACTCAGGAGTTTGTACAGAGATCTTCAAAGAGAGAGTGTGATCTTCAAGAAAACAGTCTACTGCTTTGTTCATCTGAGCGTTCAGGAGTTCCTGGCTGCAGTCTACATGCTGCACTGTTACACCAAGAGAGACACAGAGGTACTGAAGGGCTTCCTGAAGAGAGACTGGCCCTATAAGAACAGTAACAGCAGAGATCAGGATTACCCATCCCTGGATGTCTTTCTAAAAGGAGTCATGGCGAAATCCCTCAGAAGTAGAAATGGCCACCTGGACCTGTTTGTCCGCTTTCTCCACGGCCTCTCTCTGGAGTCCAACCAGAGGCTGTTAGGAGGCCTGCTGGGTCGCACAGACAACAGACCAGAAACCATCCAGAGAGCCATCAGCAACCTGAAGAAGAAGAGAACTAAAATCTCTCCTGAGAGGAGCATCAACATCTTCCACTGTCTGACAGAGATGAAGGACCTCTCAGTACATCAGGAGATCACAGAGTTCCTGAAGTCAGGGAACAGATCAAAGGAACTCTCTGTGATCCACTGCTCTGCTCTGGCCTACATGCTGCAGATGTCAGAGGAGGTTCTGGATGAGTTTGACCTGAGTCAGTACAAAACATCAGCTGAGGGGAAACGGAGACTGATTCCAGCTGTGAGGAACTGCAGGAAGGCCACGTGAGTCCAGATGTGATTCACTTTATAAACTGATGTGGATCAGGAGTTTAATTATTCATATAAACACTTTAACATTTCTGCAGTTTAAATACTGAGAGGCGACATGTCAAACACATGAAGGACTTTAGAGGTTCCTCAGCATGTGATCACACCACACAGCAGGACTTACAGTTATCACTTATTATTACTTTCTAGTAGTTTTTTTATCATCAAACACACAATTGATCACAATGTGTTAGAGTTTAAAATCAGATCTATATAATCTCCCACCAATACCAGAGTTATGTCTTAATGCTCATACAGTGAGAACATCTGATGGTATTCAGTTTAACATATT
>NC_136911.1:23374327-23384904 GCF_949606895.1 Notothenia rossii | reverse complement strand
AGTTGGGGGAGATAACTGGGAATGTGAGGCGGAGCGTCTTGGAGAAGGCGTTGGTTTGGAGGTTTTGGGCTGAGGAACGCTGGACTTCCTGACCTGGACGGAGGACGGCAGGTCGGAGGAAACCTGCTTCTCCAGAGAGAGGACCTGCAAACAGGAGGAGATACACAGAGCTGTTCAAACTAACTACAGCCTTTGTGTTATCCCTCAGGGAGCCATGAAGAGTTTTTAAAGAGGGTTTTACATTTTTGTGATGTAAAGTAAAAAATGATACGTGAATATTCTATGATTATTAAATGTTACATTATATTAAATATATTTGTAATCAATCTTATAAAGCGGTCCTAAATCTGCTGATCCAGCCGAACATATTATGAGGACGTTTGTACAGCCTTTGAGGAGCCGTCTGTCTTCTGCCTCTCGAGCGCTCAGTAACTGTCAAGCCATTTGGAAACCCGTTATGAATCCTGATGCGATGGCTGTGATCCAATACAGCAGGAAAGCCATTTGAGTGTAGGTCAATGTTTGGATACGGCAGCATTCGCTTCCTTATCTGATCAGAGGATGATTTCATACAGGAGGACGCTCAGTGTCAGAAAGGGCAATGCAATCAGGAGGTAGCTGGAATGATTTAAGGTTGAACAGACGGTCAATGTTAATCTGATCGGCTTCCTATAACGCCAAGAGTGGTAAAGGGATAGCTTTGAAATAAAATAGGATGTACGAGGTGCTCATCTTCACTTCATTTTGAAACAGCTCTCCTCCTGAGATGCTGCACATATATCCTTTAAATAAGCTAAACCCTTTCTATCTAATGTATGCAGCACACACACCAAAGCAAATGTGTTTTATGAGTGAACCTGCTTATTAGTTTAGCATAGCCTAGCATAACAACGTGTAGCATATACACTGAACAAAAATATAAATGCAACACTTTTGTTTTTGCTCCCATTTTTCATGAGATGAACTCAAAGATCTAAAACATTTTCTACATTCACAAAATAACCATTTCTCTCAAATATTGTTCACAAATCAAAAAATGTGTGATAGTGAGCACTTCTCCTTTGCCGAGATAATCCATCCCACCTCACAGGTGTGGCATATCAAGATGCTGATTAGACAGCATGATTATTGCACAGGTGTGCCTTAGGCTGGCCACAATAAAAGGCCACTCTGAAACGTGCAGTTTTGCTTTATTGGGGGGGTCTGGGGGGGTCCGAAAACCCTAGGGTTTAATAAATCAGTTCCAGTTTACTGCAGAACATTGTGATGAATCAGCAGATCATGAACATCTGTCCATGTTTCCTCTGACTGAACATCACTAAAGCAAGGCAGTGAGAGCAGGCCTAGGGAGAGTATTAGTGTGAGCAAAACAACGATATATACTAATTATTACTCTTCTGATGTGATATTTCTACCCTTCATTAGCTCTGATTTGTTAAGTGTGATTGGTCAACCACTTAGAGATGTCCCGCCCCTCGTACAATGACAGCCAATAGGAGCGTGAGTGTCCTGTAGTGATGTCTTTATGTTCCATAACACAGGGATTTTAGCCTTTTCACCTATATGACACCCCAATATGTTTACAGTTAAGATAAGACAAGAACTTTATTGATCCTGATTTGGGAAATGTTTGCGTCGCAGCAGCATAAAAAGACAGCGCATTGTAAATTAAAGACTAGAAATAACCAATCCAAGTAGAAATAAAAGAGCATTAAAAAAGTAGAAAATATACAAGTGGAAATGAGTTAGTGCTGGAGTGATGTCTCGATAGGCGCGTTCACACTGCAGTACTTTTCCCACTTTAGTTCCAATATAGTTCCAAAATGTCGCGTTCACACCAAAAAGAGCCGGAACTAAAATGAGTTAATCAGAACCTTTTCACCCCCTTTTCCGTCCCTGCTAGAGAGCAGGTACTTTCGTGGGAGAAAAAGGTTCCTGTGTCTGATTGGCTGGGCGGATTGCAAACCACGCCCCGTAAAGATCCAAAAACGTTTTGTGAAGCCGCCATTTTATTATCCTCGCATTAGCATTATTAGCATTAGCATTAGCCCAGCGCACCAACGGAGAGAGACTAACTTATGGCAACACAAAAGAAAACATGGGAGCGGTGGAGATGAGGAGGTGTCGGCGTTCTGGCGATTTACTCTGAAGGCTTCAGTAGAAGCTGCTGGGAGTCCCAGCAGCTTCTACTGAAGCCTTCCCCAACTCCGGGGACTTCCGGCCGAGAAGACGAAGTGACGTCAGCGGCTTCATTTGCCTAATCCTTCCGCAGGGACTTATTTCGGTGTGAACCGATCTGTACTTAGTTCATGAGAACTAAAGAGTTCTGATGAACTAAGTTCTGATGAACCTTTGTGGGAAAAGTACTGCGGTGTGAAAGCGCCTTATGTTCCATAACACAGGGATTTCAGACTTTGCAGACCGTTTACATGCACACAAAAACACCCCATAGGAGAGGGCAACTCCAATTATCTTTGTCTTATTACACTCCAATGTGTTAGTGCTGCAGTGTGTGTGTGTGTGTGTGTGTGTGTGTGTGTGTGTGTGTGTGTGTGTGTGTGTGTGTGTGTTTACCCTCAGAGCCATCCTCAGTTTGATGGTGGAGCTGGGTCCAGAGTTTTTGAGAGGAAAACTCTGAGTCAGCGTCATGTTTTCCTCCGTCAGCAGGCTGCTCAGAGGCACCGTCAGATTACCCAGGGTGCACTTGTGCTTGTCATCTTTCACCTGTGCATTAAGAGCAATGTTGTGAGCAGAGATGTGAAAGTACACATATCCTTTACTCAAGTAGTACAGATACTCGTGTTTAGTTAAGTACTGACTAAACTTCTTTACTCAAGTCAAAGTAAAGAGGCTTTGAAATGTACTTCAGTAAAAAGTACCCATAACTAGCAGCTGTTTTAAAGAGTACCTGACCTCCCTTTATATTAATAGAACAATAATGTCATTGTTAGCTAATGAATGTTTCCATGGTGACCAACGGCAACATGACAACGTTTTCATTGGTCCCTCTTCTTTAGAGAAGACCAGGAAATGATGGATACACGGATCATGTTCAAATCAATAGGCACGCAATGACTCTAAATAATAATGATCACGCCACCAAACACACATTCAGACTAAAGGAACCAGCCTGTTTGGAAAATGAGAGAAGTAGAAAGTACAGGTATTTGAGTTCAACATGTGAGAAGTAGAAAGTACAGGTATTTGGGTTCAACATGTGAGAAGTAGAAAGTACAGGTATTTGTGTTCAACATGTAAGAAGTAGAAAGTACAGGTATTTGAGTTCAACATGTGAGAAGTAGAAAGTACAGGTATTTGAGTTCAACATCTAAGAAGTAGAAAGTACAGGTATTTGTGTTCAACATGTGAGAAGTAGAAAGTACAGGTATTTGGGTTCAACATGTTAGAAGTAGAAAGTACAGGTATTTGTGTTCAACATGTAAGAAGTAGAAAGTACAGGTATTTGTGTTCAACATGTAAGAAGTAGAAAGTACAGGTATTTGTGTTCAACATGTGAGAAGTAGAAAGTACAGGTATTTGTGTTCAAAATGTAAGAAGTCAAAGTAAAAAGTCGTCAGAAAAATAAGAAGTGGAGTAAAGTACTGAAACCAGAAAGATGTACTGAACGAAGTATTTGTACTCCAATACTTCCCACCTCTGTGTGTGACGATTATATATATATATATATATATATATATATATATATATATATATATATATATAACATTTGTTTGTGTACCTCCAGCTCCAGCTCCTGTCTCTTCGGGTTGTGGACGAAAAAGGAGAAGCAATCCTCCCAAAGAGGCTCCTTGGTCTTATAGCGGATCTTTAGAGCAGACAGGAAGTGGTTCGTTAGTTAATCACGAGAGAGAAAAGGCTGATTAACAACAGGATCTATTAATGGCAGCTTTAACGACACACATGGGTATTTTCATCGGTTAAGTGCAGCTGAGTACATTTACTCCATGCTATGTTTGACAATATCAATGAAGGATATTTTGTAAAAACACAGAAGGGTTGTGGTCGCTTTGAGGCCTGATTCATGGTAGAGAAAAATTGTATAAAATACAAATTGATTAAATAAAAATAGCTATATTCGTTTGTACCAGATTCTTCCACATAGTAAGCATCGGCATGGACTTCAGATTAATAAATCCTGACTACAAATTATAATTATCTTATAAATAGATTAGGGAAAACATATATTTAAGTGCCTAAATAAATATAAGAATGATTTAATAAATACAAAAGTTAATAAATAAATAAAATAATTAATTGATTAAGAAAAAAAGAAAACAATTAAATTAATTAATAAAAAATCATAACTTAATAATTAAATACACAAAGAAATGTAATGTGTTGCCAGGCATGGAGGGAAACACAATTAAGTATAAATGCATGAAAAAATAAATATATATATTCATAAATAAATAAAATAATCAATAAACGAATGAAAGATAAATAAAATAATGAATTAAGTGTGAGCAACATGTTTTTGAGTATAAATGAATAAATGCATGAAATAAGAAACTAATAAATACAGAATGAACTTGTTCTTGTTTGATGTGAACCGCCACCCACGAGAAATGACTGATTGAAGCAGCACAGAATCTCTCAAAGGGCCACTGCCAAAAAAAAAAGTTTGATTATTTCTTTTATCGGTCACCCAAAGTGCTCCTTCCTCTGAAAAGGTCCATATCAGAGAAATATGTGGTAAGCTCTCAGCGTCAGTGCAGAAGCTCTCATGCCAACCCTGAAAGGTATGTTGGAGTTTATAACACTCAATTCACCGTCTTCAAATACCACAGACCAAAAGTGTTATCATAGAAATCTGGAGGGAAGGACGGTTATAGAATAAGATGTGCTGCACTTCAATAAGTCTTTGCAACATGTATTCCTGCAAATAACCCGCTGTATTCAACCTTTAAAGGACAACTTGATATTGAAGCCTCACCTTGCTCTCCAGGGTTTTGTGTCCCACAGTGAATTGGACAAAAGGACTGGGCTCACTGCTACTCTTCTTTGCAGACTGTGAGAGAAGCAGAGGAGGAACTATGAGACAGAACGCACATCTTATCTCCAGCCAAACGTGAGCTTAGCAGTTAGCACACAGTGGTTTCATCAAGCAGGGCTGCAGGCAGACAAGGAGACTGCAGAGCTTTCTAATTATAGCATGCTGGGTTTGTTCTGACTGCTTACAGAATAACAATATCTGCCAGACAGGAGCTTAACCTCTCTCTCTCTTACTTTCATTTGACGTCTTTCCCAGCAGTATTAGATTTAAGCTCCACATTGTACACTCAGGCGGATTAACACAAGTCCTCTCTATGATATGCTACCACTAAAGCCCAGAAACATTTAAATACAGTTGTAAGGTGACCAACAGGTGCAAAAGCCCTAAAACGTCCCAAAAAACCACAGGAGAAACGCGAACATGGGATATAAAATACTGTGTTTATATATTCGTACTTCTAGAATCCGTCTAAGTCAACGCTCTCTTAAACAAACATGTGAGCCTATTTGACTAATTACTTCCATATATTGCCCTTGTGCTGGCGTGTCTGTAACCAGTGATGACACCTCATTTACATATCTTCTTTTAATTGGTGGAAGCAGACAAGCTGCACAATTTATTTATTTGTTGGTTGGCTTTTGGATCCAAATGTCAAAATTAGAGACGTCAACAATTGCAATATACGCAAATATTGTCTGAATCTTTGCTCTGAAAGACCTAAGGAAGGATTTGGGTAGGAAAGACATCAAAACAGCTTCCAAGCATAGACGTAATTAAAGAACGCTGCACATTTTACAAGATGCACACACCAGGTTTATCTCAATTGGTGGAAAAAGAACCATACAGTTAGCCTAGCCACGTAGCTCTGCATTTAGGTCAACAAAGAGTGTGTCATTGGATGTATCTGTACTCCGTGTTCCCTCTGAAACTAACACAGTGAACTCACCGTGGACAGATGGGAGTGCCACTGTACCAGGAACTACTTAAAGGAAAGAACTGAATGAGCTGCACTGGACCGCTCTTTAAATCTAAGAAACGTCCTGACTTCCTGCTCCATTATCAGATCCTTAAACTGGCTGTGCTGCTATTCAGGTTTGCTGTTTAAAACCTTTGACCTAATTCACTTCGACTGCAAGATGAATCACGTGTAAGGACATCTGGATATGCACACAGTGGCCACAGTTTCAATACAGACAGTCGAGTGCAGTATTAGACGTTTGCATGCACGTTAGGAGAGATATACAACCCCACAACAAGGACACAAAACAATGCAATCATCCACCTTCATGCTTACGTTTAAAAAAGGACTGATAATCGTGACACCACATGACGCTGGACGGTGCACAGATGGGACTCAGGTGTGATCTGTGCATGCAAACCATGTTTCCCACGTTACCTTCAGCGCCTTAAAGACTGACACTTGCTTCAACCCGTCATAGGTGAAATCTGACAGGTTGCTCTTTCAGCCACGAGAGGGAGAAAATCACACCTGTAGTTAGTAAGATGGCAGTGCTAGGGCGTGGCTTGAGGGCATAGAGCCAGGAAAACATGTGGTAATATGAAGGATATGGGTGATCAGTAAAGAGCTGCTGCTGTGGACTCTGCAGGGAGCGAAGGATGAAAACAGAATGATGAGGGTGTCTCCTTGGGGAACCTTTTGGAGGAGCTACTTGTGGCTTTTCCAGCCTGCAGGCGCTCTGTATCTGTGCAGCGACATTAAGAATTGGCTCGCAAATGCAGACAGAGACCCTGATGAGCTCTGCCAGCGGCTCTTTGTTCTGCAGATACTGTAAATCACAGCCTCGCACTAAACAGTATCTGACTACTTTAGAAGTGGAAGCTAGTGTTAATGGTTATCTGGCACTCGAACCGTGCAGCTAACACATGCTGAAAGATGCAGGTTTTGAAACTCTCAAACCCACGTCAGCGCACACCGCTAATGCTAACACTAGCAGGATGCACAACTCACAAATATGGTTCTATACTCGGAGGTATTGCTCTCACAAAAGACTAGCCCCGACGCTCTCCTCTCACTTAAGTTCCCGCAGCCTAAGCTGCCCGAGAAGACGCTCTTTAGGTGGAGAGGAAGGAGGGTGGAGACAGAAGGGTGGAGTTATGAGATGGAGGGTTCTTCACAGGTAGCTTTAAAGACATTTGGTGCAATAGAGTGGTGTGGTGTTTGTGTAGGAAGACCTGGAAGTTAGCATCACAAGGACTCTTGCAACAAAAAGTCAGTGGGATTTCTCTCTGTGATTTGGGATTATTGCAGAAAATAATATCAATGTTTATGATACTCCACGTCACCACCGCTAAGCTAAAGGAGGCTAATGTTGGGCTATAAAGGAACTAAAGCACGGTCACATGACTTCACGTCACCACCGCTAAGCTAAAGGAGGCTAATGTTGGGCTATAAAGGAACTACAGCACGGTCACATGACTTCACGTCTCCACCGCTAAGCTAAAGGCGGCTAATGTTGGGCTATAAAGGAACTACAGCACGGTCACATGACTTCACGTCACCACCGCTAAGCTAAAGGAGGCTAATGTTGGGCTATAAAGGAACTACAGCACGGTCACATGACTTCACGTCACCACCGCTAAGCTAAAGGAGGCTAATGTTGGGCTATAAAGGAACTACAGCACGGTCACATGACTTCACGTCACCACCGCTAAGCTAAAGCAGGCTAATGTTGGGCTATAAAGGAACTACAGCACGGTCACATGACTTCAGGTCACCACCGCTAAGCTAAAGGAGGCTAATGTTGGGTTATAAAGGAACTACAGCACGGTCACATGACTTCACGTCACCACCGCTAAGCTAAAGGAGGCTAATGTTGGGCTATAAAGGAACTACAGCACAGTCACATGACTTCACGTCACCACCGCTAAGCTAAAGGAGGCTAATGTTGGGCTATAAAGGAACTACAGCACGGTCACATGACTTCACGTCACCACCTCTAAGCTAAAGGAGGCTAATGTTGGGCTATAAAGGAACTACAGCACGGTCACATGACTTCACGTCACCACCGCTAAGCTAAAGGAGGCTAATGTTGGGCTATAAAGGAACTACAGCACGGTCACATGACTTCACGTCACCACCGCTAAGCTAAAGCAGGCTAATGTTGGGCTATAAAGGAACTACAGCACGGTCACATGACTTCACGTCACCACCGCTAAGCTAAAGGAGGCTAATGTTGGGCTATAAAGGAACTACAGCACGGTCACATGACTTCACGTCACCACCGCTAAGCTAAAGGAGGCTAATGTTGGGCTATAAAGGAACTACAGCACGGTCACATGACTTCACGTCACCACCGCTAAGCTAAAAGGAGGCTAATGTTGGACTTTCAAAACACTGTCGTGCTAAAATGCAATTCTGGGCTTTTAGGTATTCCTGCACGGGTCTATAAAAAGCATTATAGCATTTGATAACCTTAAAAGAAAAAATGTGGCACATTTTATGTAGACGTCCAATCAGTGTTTCTGAATGATATAGTGGAAAGACATGATGTAATTGGAGGGAATGAAGAAATACAAGCTACTTTAGCTTGTATTTCTCTAAACTTTCTTGTACTTTTTGCTTGTTTTCCTAACTAGTTATGCAGTCCAGCAAATCCCATATGAGTGTGAAGGATGCATAATATGAAGGTCCATTGTTCTGTCTGACTCAGCTGTATGTATTGATACGTCAACACTGATTGGACGTCCGCGTAAAATATGCTAACATTTCAAGGTCTCCCAACAGCCACATAAATATTGACCCCGAGTTGAAATGAATTCATCGTTTTAAATCGTTAAACCTGTTTGCCGCTTGAAGCTACACTCATAAAAATCAGATAGCCGTGGCTGAGATAATGAGGAAGATAATAAAAGCCCCGGTTGTTACAGTCGGTTCACCTGGAGGTCAGAGAGCAACACAATACAAACACAGATGAGATCCCTGAAGCATTTCAACAGCAAGGAACGCTGCTGCACACTGACCAATAATCCATACTTAAACACGTGTGCAAAGCTGGTTCTTCCCACCACGGGGTGTGTGTGTGTGTGTGTGTGTGTGTGTGTGTGTGTGTGTGTGTGTGTGTGTGTGTGTGTGTGTGTGTGTGTGTGTGTGTGTGTGTGTGTGTGTGTGTGTGTGTGTGTGTGTGTGTGTGTGTGTGTGTGTGTGTGTGTGTGTGTGTGTGTGTGTGTGTGTGTGTGTGTGTGTGTGTGTGTGTGTGTGTGTGTGTGTGTGTGTGTGTGTGTGTGTGTGTACAAGAAGCCTGCATAGGACTAATGCTTTTCACCTTATGCTTCTCTATGGTGCTTCCACATTGTCATAATTGCTGCTGATTTGGTTTTATGATTCAATATAATCAGAACTGCTAGTTTTAGAATAAAGCAAACACTGTATTTTCTTACAGGCAGGTTCTTCGCTGAGTCCAGATAAACGACCAGTAGTGCTGACGACAGCCCGTCATTGGCTAAGCTCCTGTCTGCTCGCACACTTCTCAGCACCTGATTGGACGGGAGAAGGAAGTTAGCACAGGGGGAAAAGATGGCAGACAGTATTTGTACTCTGCTAAAGCGAGAATAATTGTACCTTATCCAGCTTCTCAGGCGTGGCGAGCAGAGAAAGCCACTCCAGTTTTAAGTGGAGTTTCCCAGTGGGAGCTTCTTCCAGGTCAAACCACTATAACAGTGACACAAAGAATATATTTTAGCAGCCACTCTTTCCTTTAAGAAAGTCAATATTAAGTGCTATCACAGAGCTGGCTGTACCTCATCGACCTTCTGTTCTTTGTGCAGCTCCGTCATATCGATCATCAGGCTGTGAATGATGACACATAATTACTGGGATTTGTTCGGTCAGGAGTAAGGAGAGAAATCCCATCGATTGATCCGAACACAGGAGGTCCAGATATCGATCGGATGCAACTCGGGGTGCAACGTTACAGCCTGGAGGCTAAATCTATTGACCTTGTCCACGTGGTGGGGAAACACCTCCTTTTACTTTAAACTGCTAACACTTCTCCCTGTAGACCATGGAGATATGACACTCTTTGAAAGGTTAAATACAATTTTCCATCACTGAAAACTCACCTGTTTCGACTGCATCTTGCACACACATCCTTTACTCACGTAGAAGTACAGATACTCGTGTTTAAAAATAGTAAAAGTAGAAGTACTGACTAAACTTCTTCACTCAAGTCAAAGTAAAGAGGCTTTGAAATGTACTTCAGTAAAAAGTACCCATAACTAGCAGCTGTTTTAAAGAGTACCTGACCTCCCTTTATATTAATAGAACAATAATGTCATTGTTAGCTAATGAATGTTTCCATGCTGAACAACGGCAACATGACAACGTTTCCATTGGTCCCTCTTCTTTAGAGAAGACCAGGAAATGATGGATACATGGATCGTGTTCAAATCAATAGGCACGCAATGACTCTAAATAATAATGATCACGCCACCACACACACATTCAGACTAAAGGAACCAGCCTGTTTGGAAAATGAGAGAAGTAGAAAGTACGGGTATTTGAGTTCAACATGTAAGAAGTAGAAAGTACAGGTATTTGAGTTCA
>NC_136911.1:23361827-23366827 GCF_949606895.1 Notothenia rossii | reverse complement strand
GCTGCATTTTTCACTGGCGTAAACACTGGAAGAACCCACAAACCTGCCTGCAAGCTGTACCAAAAGTGTTCCTTTATTTCAGGGCTCTGACTGAAAACACTTTATAATGTGATGCTGTGTGCACATCCTCCTCTAACAGACAGCTGTGCTTCTAGCGATGCTTCCAGTGTGTCTCTAGAGAAGAGCCCACAATGCACCACAGACTGAAATATCATAACAGCTATTGGATGGAGCTTTTCTACAGATCTTCTCGGATCATTGACGATGAATTTAAATTACTTTCTGATCCCCCCTGACCGGTCCAGACACCATGACTGGACATTTCTCTAAAACTATTGATCGCCAAGAAAGATTGCTGCAGGGATGATTTATTCTGAAGAAGGTCGACAATACACTGGTTCCCTCCACAAAACGCCAATGGGCTATAAAGGAACTAGAGCTCGGTCACATGACTTCACGTCACCACCGCTAAGCTAAAGGAGGCTAATGTTGGGCTATAAAGGAACTACAGCACGGTCACATGACTTCATGTCACCACCGCTAAGCTAAAGGTGGGTAATGTTGGGCTATAAAGGAACTACAGCACGGTCACATGACTTCACGTCACCACCGCTAAGCTAAAGGAGGGTAATGTTGGGCTCTAAAGGAACTACAGCACGGTCACATGACTTCATGTCACCACCGCTAAGCTAAAGGTGGGTAATGTTGGGCTATAAAGGAACTACAGCACGGTCACATGACTTCACGTCACCACCGCTAAGCTAAAGGAGGGTAATGTTGGGCTATAAAGGAACTACAGCACGGTCACATGACTTCACGTCACCACCGCTAAGCTAAAGGAGGCTAATGTTGGGCTATAAAGGAACTACAGCACGGTCACATGACTTCACGTCACCACCGCTAAGCTAAAGGAGGCTAATGTTGGGCTATAAAGGAACTACAGCACGGTCACATGACTACACGTCACCACCGCTAAGCTAAAGGAGGGTAATGTTGGGCTATAAAGGAACTACAGCACGGTCACATGACTACACGTCACCACCGCTAAGCTAAAGGAGGGTAATGTTGGGCTATAAAGGAACTACAGCACGGTCACATGACTTCACGTCACCACCGCTAAGCTAAAGGAGGCTAATGTTGGGCTATAAAGGAACTACAGCACGGTCACATGACTTCACGTCACCACCGCTAAGCTAAAGGAGGGTAATGTTGGGCTATAAAGGAACTACAGCACGGTCACATGACTTCACGTCACCACCGCTAAGCTAAAGGAGGCTAATGATGGGCTATAAAGGAACTACAGCACGGTCACATGACTTCACGTCACCACCGCTAAGCTAAAGGAGGCTAATGTTGGGCTATAAAGGAACTACAGCACGGTCACATGACTACACGTCACCACCGCTAAGCTAAAGGTGGCTAATGTTGGGCTATAAAGGAACTACAGCACGGTCACATGACTACACGTCACCACCGCTAAGCTAAAGGAGGCTAATGTTGGGCTATAAAGGAACTACAGCACGGTCACATGACTACACGTCACCACCGCTAAGCTAAAGGAGGCTAATGTTGGGCTATAAAGGAACTACAGCACGGTCACATGACTTCACGTCACCACCGCTAAGCTAAAGGAGGCTAATGTTGGGCTATAAAGGAACTACAGCACGGTCACATGACTTCACGTCACCACCGCTAAGCTAAAGGAGGCTAATGTTGGGCTATAAAGGAACTACAGCACGGTCACATGACTACACGTCACCACCGCTAAGCTAAAGGAGGCTAATGCTGGGCTATAAAGGAACTACAGCACGGTCACATGACTTGTTAGCCTTAGCATTTGATCCTGGGATCAGACTCACAGAGCTAGTCTTGTTTTTAATCAGATTTTGAAACCATCACAACACCTTTGACCCATTACCAGATGTAAACAAGTCGGACACGTGTTGCGTAATGAATGATCCTAACAGAGATTATTGTCGGTGAGTCACTGGGCGAGCCTTTAGCTGAGCAGCTGATACTGTCTGTCCATCTGATGCATTCAAGGAACTCCGTCTCTGCAGATAAGATTTCACCATCTGGGCGTCTCACACCCATTCACACAAGCACATGTCACAGCACATGTTACATGGATCTATTTCACCCCCACAGAGAGAGGTGGTGGGAAGTATTGGGGTACAAATACTTTTTGTACTTCTACTTGAGTAAAGGATGTGTGTACTTTGCCATCTCTCACCACGGAGGAATCATTAACAGAAGACCTGACAGAGACGTACAGTATGCAGCATTAATCCAATAAATTCACATGCAGCATTCATGCACTTTATTTGGCGTGTAAATAATGCATGAACCAATCAGCTGGCGGTAATTGTGCTGGGATGTTAGCATCTCTTAATCGACTCTCATTTGGTGTCTTTAGCTCAGCCTACACAAACACCCCATGGGGGGGAAAGCCACTTCATTGAATCGAGATGGAGTCACGAGGAAACCACATCACTCAGGCGGCACATAGCTGATTATTCACAGTGTTTGTGTTCTGCGATGCAAACGTCACACACATGCAAAGGAATGCATCTTGAGAGCAGAGCTAGAGTTTCAATATATTAACTCAGGGGATTTGTCGCAAGAGTGACAAGGACAAGGACACCTCAGCAGGTAAAAAACAACATTAGCCTCGACTCTCAGTGGAAACACACTTATGAAACCCATTGAAAGAACCAGTGAGTGTTTTCAGTATCTCCGTGCAAAATCATTCCTAATTTATGCATGACCTTATCGTGCATCCACTAAACCCACGGACATGATATTGGTTTTCCTAAAGAGCTGATTTTAATTTGCATTTCTGAAAGGTCAAATGCTAAAACAATTAAAAATGAATGGTATTTTTATGGTTTCAGTTTCACAGCTGTGTCCAACTTCCTGAAACCTAACACCTCAAATCTCCTCCTTGTTTTTCTGTTTCTCTCCAACACAAGACAACAAAGACAGATAGTATTTCTTACTTGAGCCCGGGAATGTCCAGAATATTGGTGAGGCCGGTCCAGTTTATGTCCACCAGCTGAGAAACAGAACAAAGGCAAGATTAAATTACTTTAAATTGATCAGACGCCTTCCTTTTATTGCTTCCTTCGCCCTTGTGCGCCACTTTTAAGACGTTATCCTGGCCAACAAACCCTGCTGATTAATTAGAGCAGACGTAAAGTCCTTAGAAACATAAATAAAAAGTTGTGGGGAAAAGTTTCTTCAGAGAACAAAGCAGTAACACTGTTTAAAATGTGTTACTTATCTCGCTGCACACCATGGTGGGAAAGGAAATAAAACCACCATCTTTACTCGCCTTAAAGCTCATTTGTTTGGTCGCTGCATCTTCTTAGTGTTTAAGAAACAACCAGAGGCCAGAAAGAAGACACCCTTTGTATGGAAATGAATGCAGAAACACCTGCTTATTCAAATGTATTATTAAGAAGCAGCAGAAGGGCTTATTAGTTTCCAGAGAATAATGAGATAAGGGCTTGGGAGGTAACGGATTAAAGGATTAGGGAAACACGATACAACATTTGAGATTTTATTACTGTGATTTATGGACATTAAAGCACGGAAACAAGTCACAGGAGAGGACTCTTTAAAGTAGAGACACTACATACTGATACGCACCTGAACATCAGTAGGAGAGGACTCTTTAAAGTAGAGACACTACATACTGATATACACCTGAACATCAGCAGGAGAGGACTCTTTAAAGTAGAGACCCTACATACTGATATACACCTGAACATCAGCAGGAGAGGACTCTTTAAAGTATAGACACTACATACTGATATACACCTGAACATCAGCAGGAGAGGACTCTTTAAAGTATAGACACTACATACTGATATACACCTGAACATCAGCAGGAGAGGACTCTTTAAAGTAGAGACACTACATACTGATATACACCTGAACATCAGCAGGAGAGGACTCTTTAAAGTAGAGACACTACATACTGATATACACCTGAACATCAGCAGGAGAGGACTCTTTAAAGTAGAGACACTACATACTGATATACACCTGAATCAGCAGGAGAGGACTCTTTAAAGTAGAGACACTACATACTGATATGCACCTGAACATCAGCAGGAGAGGACTCTTTAAAGTAGAGACCCTACATACTGATATACACCTGAACATCAGCAGGAGAGGACTCTTTAAAGTATAGACACTACATACTGATATACACCTGAACATCAGCAGGAGAGGACTCTTTAAAGTAGAGACCCTACATACTGATATACACCTGAACATCAGCAGGAGAGGACTCTTTAAAGTAGAGACACTACATACTGATATGCACCTGAACATCAGCAGGAGAGCACTCTTTAAAGTAGAGACACTACATACTGATATACACCTGAACATCAGCAGGAGAGGACTCTTTAAAGTAGAGACACTACATACTGATATGCACCTGAACATCAGCAGGAGAGGACTCTTTAAAGTAGAGACACTACATACTGATATACACCTGAACATCAGCAGGAGAGGACTCTTTAAAGTAGAGACACTACATACTGATATACACCTGAACATCAGCAGGAGAGGACTCTTTAAAGTAGAGACACTACATACTGATATACACCTGAACATCAGCAGGAGAGGACTCTTTAAAGTAGAGACACTACATACTGATATACACCTGAACATCAGCAGGAGAGGACTCTTTAAAGTAGAGACACTACATACTGATATACACCTGAACATCAGCAGGAGAGGACTCTTTAAAGTAGAGACACTACATACTGATATACACCTGAACATCAGCAGGAGAGGACTCTTTAAAGTAGAGACACTACATACTGATATACACCTGAACATCAGCAGGAGAGAGAGCAGGAGAGGGATCTGAGCAGCTTTGATCTGATTCTTCCAGCTGAAGCTAATGAGGGTTTCCCACCCTACTTTCTGCAGCAGATGCACCGACGCTGCAGGGAGAGAAGCTCTGCACATGTCTTAGTGTGGTG
>NC_136911.1:23355288-23357788 GCF_949606895.1 Notothenia rossii | reverse complement strand
TGTTTATGCTCCTGTCACAGAGCTGGAGTTATACCACTAATGCATAGTAAACATTTCCTCCTGCTGCAGCTCCACATAAGGACACCTGAGAAGTGGTTGGTAGTTAACATTTCAGGGAGTAATGGAACAAAGTGCTCAAGAGCTGCAGGCGACAGGCAGCATATCTCCCGCTGCTCAGCGAGGGAACAAACTTCACTGCTGAGGGGAAGATTGTGTTGTGTGACATGAATTCAGATCGACCTCTTCTAAAACAATTTGGGTTTGAGTGGCAGCACCGCGAACACACTGCTCTCCTGAGTCTGACATTTTTATTTCTCCCAGATAAACAAAATAATACATTCTGATATTACACGTATTAAAACACTTTTTTAAATCACAATCGTAATGGAAAGCATACGGGATAGAGTCGTGCAGGAATGAGTCCTAAAACTCAGGAATGAGTCAACATTCTAACCCTACCTGTCCCCACAGCAAGGTCACATGACTTCACATCACCACCGCTAAGCTAAAGGTGGCTAATGTTGGGCTATAAAGGAACTACAGCACGGTCACATGACTTCACATCACCACCGCTAAGCTAAAGGTGGCTAATGTTGGGCTATAAAGGAACTACAGCACGGTCACATGACTTCACATCACCACCGCTAAGCTAAAGGAGGCTAATGTTGGGCTATAAAGGAACTAAAGCAAGGTCACATGACTTCACGTCACCACCGCTAAGCTAAAGGAGGCTAATGTTGGGCTATAAAGGAACTACAGCACGGTCACATGACTTCACGTCACCACCGCTAAGCTAAAGGAGGCTAATGTTGGGCTATAAAGGAACTACAGCACGGTCACATGACTTCAAGTCACCACCGCTAAGCTAAAGGCGGCTGGCTTATTTCTGGGTTTTAGGACTCATAACGCTGAGTCACTGCCAGGTTTAACTCATTCCTGTACCACTCTATAATCATATTCAATGTTATACCACAATCAGTTAAAGCTAGAACATAATGGTTTCCTGTGGTCTCACCTGATCTGCAGGTCCATGATGATCTGTCTCTGGTCCACGTTCTCCGTGTAAACCTTGACCCCGTTGACCCTGAGCGGCTGCGGCACAAACAGAGGAAGCATTATGACCTCATCAGTCTATCAACAACACCCCCTCAAGGTCGACCCCCTGCTGACCCCCACATGGAAACTATTTATGAAACACATGTGACGGCATGTATATGTTCACTCGACACCTGCTGTAGCTGCTGAAATAAACATGTGCTCGCTCTCAGAGACATGCAGGGACGTTAGCATTAGCATTAGCTCACTGCTGTTGATGTATAGGGATTTTAAAAAGGTATTATCATCATCTGGCCAACAGCTGGAAATGAGCAATGTTGGCTAAAGCTGCTCCAATTACTGTTTTTTGTGACAGTTGATCAATGGGGACTGTCCACGACACTATAAATAAAACTAAATTGTATTCTGAAAGGGTCAAAGCTTTATTTAAATCATGATTTTTTAAGACATCACCGACCAGCATGTGCTATATGTGACGTGTATATAGTAACGTGTGTTGTTTGCATTTGATTGTTCTCTTTTATCCTTTCGCCTGTATCTACTTTTACATCACATGTCATTTGTTAGACGCTTTTATCCAAAGCGACTAACATACATTCAGTACTGTGGACAATCCCCACAGGAGCAATTAGGGTGAAGTGTCTCAGGGCCACAACGACATGCTGACTGCAGTGGGACTCGAACTTGCTACACCCTGATTCCAAGTCCAGCATACTATCCACTGAGCCACAGCCTCCCTACATCCTTTCTTTATAACTAATGCTGTTGATGTATTTCAAAAGGTGTCTGTTATCATCTGGCTGAGGACAACAGCTGAAAATGAGCAATGTTGGCTAAAGCTAATGCTTTATTTACTGTTTGTGTAACAGTTGATCAATAGAGAGTCTACGACACTATGAACAAATGAACTAAACTAAACTTTGTCTCCCAGGGGGATCTTGCTAAGATCCAATCCAACTTTATTTCTAAAGCACTTTAAAACCTCCAGACCAAAGTACAGAGAGATACATCAAATATAAAATCACACAGCTCACACAGATATGAAGCACAAAACAAACCAGAATAAACGTAACAATTACAAAATAAAAATAACCATATGGTACAAACAATAGACCACTGAAAGCAAATAAAAGCAACAATCTACTTGGCTCCGAATGCTGGGGAGAAGAGGTGGGTTTAAGACGGGATCTAGAAACAGACAGCGTGGGAGTCTGATGAGCGAGGGCAGCTCGTTCCACAGGTCAGGGGCGGCAGCAGAGAAAGCCTGGTCCCCTCTGCGCTTTGACTTCACCCTCAGGAGCAGCTGATCAGCTGACCTGAGGGTGCGAGTGGGGGTGTGGCTGTGTAACAGCTCAGAGAGGTAGGGCGAGGCCATTGAGGGCTTTAAAAGTAAATAAAAGAGTTTTAAACTGAATCCTGGAACGAACGGGCAGCCGGTGGAGTG
>NC_136911.1:23317788-23350288 GCF_949606895.1 Notothenia rossii | reverse complement strand
TGAGGAGAATAGGGACCCCTTTAAAAGGCTGTTGAATATAGAGGTAGATTAGGATGACTTAATCAACCGTCTGCTTTTAATACTTCTCAAAACGAAACCAATAGAAACTAATCTCACGTCTCCAGACCTCCACAGATCTGTGCGATTGAGCTGAGAGACGGAGCTGAAGTTTGACTGATCTTCTCGAACGAGCAAAGTAAATCGAGCATCGATCCGACACGAGGTAAAGGTAGCGGCAGGAATGAAGTCAATACCGTGCACACACAGCACCTCAATAAATAATAGACAAACAGCTCTGCTCAACCACATGAAGTGAAAGGGTTTATTTCCCGATCTGAAGATAGAGTGAGGTTTCAGGCTGTGTGTATTTGACATTCAGTGCGACAGCTACAGAGCACTATTCCCCATGGAGGCAGCAAGAAGTGCTTCTCCAGCGTTCCTGTCACACTGAGGATGAAGCAGGAGCAGGAGCCAGGCCACAGGAAGCTAATCTGACACATTCAGACCTTTAGTTTTCTTATGAGGCGGAAATAATATCATCCTGTGGAAGAAAAGGCTGGCTTCATTACATCTGACACAGTGACCTTATTCTGGGAAAGTAGGTGAAGGGATGGGCGGCATGTAAACAAAGCAGCTCAATTATTCAGATCGCTGCTCTCGTAGTGAAAAGATGGAGAAGTAATGGGTGTTTATAATATTTAGAGTATGATAAAACTAAGAGGGGTAACCGACTGAGATGAGAAACTAATCAGGAACAAAGTGGAAAAGGTTCATGTTCAGGTTTATATCAGTATGTAGTGTCTCTACTTTAAAGAGTCCTCTCCTGCTGATGTTCAGGTGTATATCAGTATGTAGTGTCTCTACTTTAAAGAGTCCTCTCCTGCTGATGTTCAGGTGTATATCAGTATGTAGTGTCTCTACTTTAAAGAGTCCTCTCCTGCTGATGTTCAGGTGTATATCAGTATGTAGTGTCTCTACTTTAAAGAGTCCTCTCCTGCTGATGTTCAGGTGTATATCAGTGTGTAGTGTCTCTACTTTAAAGAGTCCTCTCCTGCTGATGTTCAGGTGTATATCAGTATGTAGTGTCTCTACTTTAAAGAGTCCTCTCCTGTTGATGTTCAGGTGTATATCAGTATGTAGTGTCTCTACTTTAAAGAGTCCTCTCCTGCTGATGTTCAGGTGTATATCAGTATGTAGTGTCTCTACTTTAAAGAGTCCTCTCCTGCTGATGTTCAGGTGTATATCAGTATGTAGTGTCTCTACTTTAAAGAGTCCTCTCCTGCTGATGTTCAGGTGTATATCAGTATGTAGTGTCTCTACTTTAAAGAGTCCTCTCCTGCTGATGTTCAGGTGTATATCAGTATGTAGTGTCTCTACTTTAAAGATTCCTCTTCTGCTGATGTTCAGGTGTATATCAGTATGTAGTGTCTCTACTTTAAAGAGTCCTCTCCTGCTGATGTTCAGGTTTATATCAGTATATAGCGTCTCTACTTTAAAGAGTCCTATCCTGCTGATGTTCAGGTGTATATCAGTATGTAGTGTCTCTACTTTAAAGAGTCCTCTCCTGCTGATGTTCAGGTTTATATCAGTATGTAGTGTCTCTACTTTAAAGAGTCCTCTCCTGTTGATGTTCAGGTGTATATCAGTATGTAGTGTCTCTACTTTAAAGAGTCCTCTCCTGCTGATGTTCAGGTGTATATCAGTATGTAGTGTCTCTACTTTAAAGAGTCCTCTCCTGCTGATGTTCAGGTGTATATCAGTATGTAGTGTCTCTACTTTAAAGAGTCCTCTCCTGCTGATGTTCAGGTGTATATCAGTGTGTAGTGTCTCTACTTTAAAGAGTCCCCTCCTGCTGATTGCTAAATTGGAAACGTGTACTTCTAGCCGATACATCAACCTGTCACAGTAGCACCTGCATAATGAAACACTGCTCTCTCCTTTAGTGCTGCAGAAAATGTGAAAAATATCAGCAGGAATGAAAGTTGACAGATGCACCAGGTCTACTGCAGCTAATGCTCCATCCACGATGTGTGTATTCTCATCATCCACGATGTGTGTATTCTCATCATCCATGATGTGTGTATTCTCATCATCCATGATGTGTGTATTCTCATCATACATGGAGATCACGATGTAGTATTTAATATATGTAAAAATAGCAAGAGAGATAATAAATGCTGCATTTCATGTGTATTCAATATTTGTTTTTGTTGTGTTCTCTATGTATTTGAACCTGCACAATGCCAGATGCCTTCTTTACCTAAAAAGACACCAGTGTGTGTGTGTGTGTGTGTGTGTGTGTGTGTGTGTGTGTGTGTGTGTGTGCGCGCGCGCGCGCGCGCGTGCGTGTGTGTGTGTGTGTGTGTGTGTGAACCTGCACATCTCGTGTCTTTGAGTCACTTTAAGAAGCACTAAATAAATAAATAAAATTAAATAGTTTCTTTCCTTTTTATTTTAATCTCTTTGCTTTTTAATGACTGTGTTAAATGTATTTAAATATAATGTTATGATGTGTTTCTGATGCCCTACTTCTTATGTTTGTGTCATTATTAGTAAATCCCTTGTGTTGATTGTTTCTGTCCAAACACACGTGCGTTGCCGATGTCTGCTGATCGTATGAAATAAGCCTCTGTGTGCAGCACGTCCTCATAAAGAGGCGGTGTGTGAGACGTATCCCATATGAATCTGAGAGCCACTCTGAGTGAGAGTAGCTTCTCCTCCAGCCACACGATGACTCACCCTGGATAAACACAGTTATCTGGAGCTCTCTTAAAGCAGCACAACTTAGAGAAGTCTTTGAGGAAGCAGCGTCTCGTACGCCTCGCGGGGGAGAACCACAAAGATTGAGGAGCTGCTGAAACGCTTTCGGTGCAGATTCACTCAGTCAGTCATGCTAATCAATTGCTGTAAAGCTGGGAGGCATATTGTGATTGAACGCACCAACACACCAGGCATTAAGAGTCCCTCACACTGCTAGGCAAGTTATTCATCTAAAGGAACACACTGTCCATCTGCAGATAGCTTTAACTAGCTCAACAAGTGGAAACAAGCGACAACATCTCCATGTTTATCGTTTCTTTCATTTCATTTCATTTCATTTCAAACCTTTATTTAGACAGATTAGTCCCTTGAGATCATCGATCTCATTTACAAGGGAGACCTGCATCATTTAGTTCCACATGAAACATGAAAACAACATACAAACAACAGAGGATATCATATTTACATATTCAACATTTACAAATACCCAGAGTGTCAGAAAGCATTTCATTTAGACATGCCTTAAATACATTCAAAGAAATAAAAATGCTCAATTTCAATTTTGCCTGTAGACTGTTCCAAGCAAGTGGAGCTGCGCACATAAAAGCTGTCTTACCGAAGACAGTCCTTACTCTTGGCACATCTAACAAGACTATATCCTGAGATCGCAGACAATAGCTGCTTGCAACTTTCTGCTTTATCAATGAACAGATATAATACGGGAGTTTGCCCAACATAGCTTTATAGATAAAAGTGTACCAGTGACTGAGCCTCCGTACAGTGAGTGATGGTAAACCTGCCTTGGTATACAATGTACAGTGATGAGTAAGTGCTTTACAGTTAGTGACAAATCTCAGAGCACTATGATACGCAGCATCTAGTTTGCTTAGGTAGTTGGCAGGTGCATTCATATACAGCAGATCACCATAGTCCAGCACAGGTAAAAAGGTCACAGTGACTAGCCTTTTCCTGGCCTCAAGCGAGAAACAGGACTTATTCCTGAAAAAGAAACCTAGCCTAACCCTCAGTTTTTTAAGCAGGTTATTGACATGAAGTTTAAAAGAGAGACAGTCATCAAGCAAGATACCAAGGTATTTGTAACAGGCAACAACTTCAAGTTTTGTTCCTTGCGTTGATACAATATCTAAAACAGGCTCAGGTGACTTTTTAGCTTTTGAAAAGAGCATTATCTTGGTTTTATCCACATTTAAAAGAAGCTTTAGTTCAGAGAGCTGAGTCTGAATAATGTTAAAAACAGCCTGTAATTTAACAACCGCCTCCTGAATGGAGGGACCTGCACAATACATCACGGTATCGTCCGCATAAAAATGTAAAGTAGCTTCATCCACATTTTCACCTAAACTGTTGATATATATGGAGAATAAAAGTGGACCTAAAACAGAACCTTGAGGAACACCATTAGCAATGTTTAACCACTCAGAAGACAGCCCATCAAAGTGAACACATTGGGACCTTTCAGAGAGGTAGTTCACAAACCACCCCACTGCATGGCTGGATATGCCAGTACTGAGTAGCCTCTGTTTTAAGACACGATGATCAACGGTGTCAAACGCTTTGGAAAGGTCAATAAACAGAGCTGCACAACTCTGTTTATTATCTAGCATACTAGTAATATCATTTACCACTTTCATTGTTGCAGTGATGGTGCTATGTTTCTTCCTGAAGCCTGACTGATGTTTAGACAGGATATCATTTATACATAAAAACTCCTTTACTTGTTCACTCACAAGTCGTTCGAGCACCTTAGCCAAAACTGACAATTTAGAGATTGGCCTATAGTTATTTAAAATAGTTGCCTCCCCTCCTTTCAGTAGAGGCAGGACATAAGCAGACTTCCATACTTTAGGAATTGTATTTGTGCTGAGGGAGAGGTTAAAAAGAGAAGTAAGAGGTGGAGCAATAAAATCTGCAGCTATCTTTAAAAAGAAAGGTTCTACGTTGTCCGGGCCAGCCGGTTTCTTAGGATCTAACTTGGATAAAGCTTCATGGACAATACCAACAGTTAAAGGAGTAAAACTGAAAGGGTTTTCCAGACCACATTGTTCAGAGTCAAGGACTGGAGCGTTCACAGAAGCAGAAGCACAGTCAGTGACAGAATCAAACAGAGAGCCACAAGAGACAAAATGCTTATTAAAGCAATTTAGCATGGTGGCCCTGTCTGATATAATGCCAGATGCTGTGGTGAGGTACGGAGGTAGCTCATTTGGGATATCACCAGTGGAAATCGATTTTATGGCTTTCCAAAATTTACTAGGATTATTCAGGTTTTCTGTGGTAACTGACAAATAGTACTTTGACTTAGCACTTTTGACATTTGAAGTAAAGCTATTCCTTAGCTGCCTAAAGCGTAGCCATTCTACCTCTGAGCCTGATTTCCTAGCCTTTGCCCAGGCATTGTTTCTCTCATGAAGGAGACTGGACATTTCAGCAGAAAACCAGGGATTGTTTCGTCCCTTCACTCTAAATTTACGCAGAGGTGCATGTTTATCTATAATTTTTATAAAACCAAGATAAAAATAAGACCATGCAGTTTCTACATCAGCACACAGATCGATTTTTCCCCAATCAAAATCAAACAGATCATGTAAAAAACCCTGCTCCACTAAGTGTTTTTTATCTCTCTTTGTGATGATGCGTGGTTTAACTTTTTGGACCTTAGTGTCCCTAATTGTGGCTACAACACAGTGGTCACTCACATCATTAGCAAATACTCCCACAGATGAGTATTTATATGGAACATTTGTTAAAATTAGATCAATTAAGGAGGATTTATTTGGGGACTTAATATTTGGGCGAGTAGGACTGTCTATAATCTGAGTAATGTTCAAAGAGGTACACAGGTTTTTAAAATCCTCTGACACAGAAGTTAACCAATCCCAATTAAAATCACCAAGCAGCACTATTTCCTTGTAGGAAAGTTGAGATAACAGTTTTGCCAATGAAGATAAGGAGTCCTTGACAGCCGAGGGGGCCCTGTAGCAACCCACCACCATGACCTGTTGACCCTTTGTTACTTCGACATTCACAGCTAAAAATTCTAGTTGTTTACTAACAGATTTGGAAACCATTTTTGTTACACAAAACTTATTTTTGACATAAATGGCAACGCCACCACCTTTTTTAGGACGGTCAGTGCGATATACATTGTAACCATTTATGTAAATGTCAGAGGCCAAGATCGATTTGTCTAGCCACGTTTCTGATAAGACAATGACATCAGCATCAGTTGAACTCGCCCAAATACGGACAAAATCTAATTTAGGTAACAGACTGCGCACATTTAAATGAATTAAACCTAACCCCGATCTAGAACTAAAATCAGCAGGAGTAGCTATTTGACTAAAACTACCAGGTGGACCCGGATTTGGCTGTACATTTCCTGATAGTAACAACAATAAAAATACCAAGCACCTTTTCCTCTTAATCAACACACATACATTTTCAGCTGTTCTAGAGTCACCAGCAAACTTCGCAAAAGTGAGATTAGAGTTCAAAAAACAATTCTGAAGGACCATTGTGGCAGGCATGTGAGAAAGACAGACATTTGACGAAATGAATGTCCGCGACAGTGCAACTAGCAATTGTTTGTGCAACCCATCCGAACCTGTACAGGGGATGTCCACTGCGGGCGGCAGAACGGACCCGCATCCAGCAGAATTGTCAGGATGACTAGCGAACTTCTCCTTGTCCAGCACAGTCAAAAAAAGGCACAGCAGAAACACGACATTTGCCATTTTCCCAGTCCAGCTCAACAGCATCCACGATGTTCCCGAAGCAAAACCACGTCAGGACAGCAGCAAGGAAATAGGCAATCAGCAGTGTGGCAACACTCCGGTTTCTCCGCGGTATCTCCAGACCAGGCCTCCCCCGCACAGTAGCACCCAACAGGTGGGAGTAGGCCTCTAACAGCAGGTGGATAGCGGCCTTCAGCCGTGGGAACCACCACCAGCAGAAGCAGAAATGGGTGGACGGCAGGTCTTTTCAAACACAACATGGCTTATTACAGAGCATTTTGGAATCAAACCACACAATATATGCTTCTATGTTCGCAGAAGTCCCAACCCTGAGCCTTAATACTTGTTTTCTCTTAGTGGAAGCTGCTGATCAGCTCCTCCGCCCACATTTAACAGCCTCGATGCCTTTTTATCCACGTGTCAGCAGAAAGAGCTTTTTACTGGTCTCTAAACAGCACACGCCAGAGGAGATGAGACTCTGGGAGGAAGACTTTACAGAAACCAGACCATTTACATGCAGTAAAACCTACAGGAAAGGAAAAGCCCCCAAAAGCAAAACAGGGGCTCGTTAAAGCACATTTGATGAATGAGATGTACACTTCCTGAGTCTGCTAAGGGTCTTATAAATGTCTATGTCCCGATCACCTTTTTTTGCTCCCGATCCGATTCCGATCATTTGATTTTGACAATTTGCCGATACTTAATGCAATGTATTAAGAGAAAAAAAAGAAAAAAAGCATTCAAGTTGTCCCTTAAGATTATTTTTTTATTTAAATTGAATATTCTATCCAACATGGATATATCTTCTTTTTTTCACAGCAGCATTGGATCAAAACAAAATAAAGCTTATCAGTACTCGTTAGCTTACTGCTACAATTAGACTCTGCGCCCACTCTGTTGCCAGATTTGAGAGAAATAAGCAGGTCTATGAAAACAAGCCCCAAAGAAGCAACACATACATGATGTTGTGTCATTTGAAACCAAAACTAAGGCCTCAGGATGACTTTAAGACTTGAACATGGTCATTTTTGTTTTGTAACATTGAATACAACATTTAAAAAAAAGTATTTAAAAAAAAAAAAAAAAAAAAAATCCCGATCCCTGATTTTTTTTTAGAGACAGAACAAGATCACAGGTGAACGCATCACGACAACGCATCTTCATGTGTCTCTACTTTTGATTTGAGATGCAGCTTCTCTCAGACATCATGGATCACATGGTGTCTGACAAACCAAAACAGACTGTATAATACCATCTGAGTTGTGTGTTTGGTGCCATTTGATTAAATACCACCTATAATATCTCATACATGTGACGCACTGAGGCGCCTGCAGGTCTCTCTGAGGCTTCAGGAGGTTTCTAACAAACACTAAACCCAGACAGGAGTTCTCAAAGCTGGTAAAGGTGCAGCTAGTTTGAATGACTTTGTATAATTTACTCCAGGGGGAACTAAAGTTAAGTCATATAAATAAACCCACCTTTACCAATTGACATTCATGCATTAGTAATAATTATAATACCAACGTGTTGTATTTTTAAATCTGATATGGGCCATACTGGAAACTTTCACTATATTTTGATGCTGATACTTTTCTACTTTTACTTGAGGAACATTTTGACTGCAGGACTTTTACTGTAACAGAGTATTCCTACACTCTGGTACTTCTACTTTTACTCAAGTACAAGATCTGAGTACTTCTACTTTTACTCAAGTACAAGATCTGAGTACTTCTACTTTTACTCAAGTACAAGATCTGAGTACTTCTACTTTTACTCAAGTACAAGATCTGAGTACTTCTACTTTGACTCAAGTATAAGATCTGAGTACTTCTACTTTTACTCAAGTATAAGATCTGAGTACTTCTACTTTTACTCAAGAACAAGATCTGAGTACTTCTACTTTTACTCAAGAACAAGATCTGAGTACTTCTACTTTTACTCAAGAACAAGATCTGAGTACTTCTACTTTTACTCAAGAACAAGATCTGTGTACTCCTACTTTTACTCAAGAACAAGATCTGAGTACTTCTACTTTTACTCAAGATCTGAGTACTTCTACTTTTACTCAAGATCTGAGTACTTCCACTTTTACTCAAGATCTGAGTACTTCTTCCAGCTCTGCTCATCCCACTTGATCTGTTTTTGTGAAGTATTTCTGCGCTCAACATTTCGGAGTTTCCAGGAATCAGCTGACCAGAGGAGCTGTAAAGCTGTGATGAAGCAGCTGTCCCCGACAGCCCCCCCCCCCCCCCCCCCCAACACACTGACATTACACAGGCTAAATCCAGCAGGGTTACAATGGAGAACCAGACACCACGCTGTGAGGAAGCATGTCCACAGATTGCTGTTATTTTGGGATTCACACTCCTGCAGTAACTCTGGATTCTGCTGCGGCTTTTTATCACGTTGTTAGATAACAATGGGCTCCTGTCAGGCTTTAGTGGTCCTTAGAAACCTCCTGAAGCCTCAGCGAGACCTGCAGGAGCCTCAGTGTGTCACACATATGAGATATTATAGGTTGTATTTAATCAAATAGCACCCAGACACACAACTCAGATGATCCAACATTTTGGGCTTTTATTGTAACAGAGTATTCCTACACTCTGGTACTTCTACTTTTACTCAAGTATAAGATCTGAGTACTTCTACTTTTACAATATCTGAGTACTTCTTCCACCTCTGGGGATGAAGGAGTGTGTTTTATTTTGTGTCATACCTTTTACCTCCTTGTGTCTACACCTCCTTGTGTCTACTAACCTGTTAAAATGTTATATTTCGCTGCATGCACCTTTTCAAGTTCTTAACAAATAATCTGAGAGGAATTTCTTGTTGTTTGTTTTTAAATTGTGATGTGTCATGTTGTAAAGCACTTTGAGCTGCACGTGTTGTATGGAAAGTGCTATATAAATAAAGCTTTATTATTATTTATTATGTTCTTACCCACGGAGGCAGATCCGAGGTGTTGGTGCTCTGCTTGGAGCCCCTCTCCTCCTCCTGCTCGAACAGATCCAGAGCTCTTCTGATGCGGCTGTGTTTCCCTCCAGAGTTCCTCCTCCACATGAAGAACATCACAAGTCCGATCAACAGCCAGCTGAAGCTAAACTCGAAATATCCCAGTGCGTAGATGGGGAAAATAATCACAAAGGTTTTGGCGACGTGCATCCAGGTGTGTGTGAGCTCGTGTGTGGCAGACAGCAGGGGGTCCGAGGGTGGGATTATTGCATGTCCATTCTCCTTAGTAGGGGAATGGACTCCTGTGTCCGTCATGCTGTCCTTAGACATGTTTTTGAGCTCCAAAGTGTTTTTAAAAATAAGGTTTTTTTGGTAACACCATGTGCTCTCACGTTGGCTCCCCAGCGCACGAGCCCATTGCCTCGCGGGGAATCGATGGCATTGAACGCCTTTTAGTGACCAGAATATATTCCCTTAAAACGCACAGCTGATCCAGTCCGCGGCTCCTCTCTGCCTCCTCTCGGGTTAAATGCTGCTTTCACAAAAACACACAGGGACCACATCACACTGAGCGCTCCCAGCCTGATAGAGAGGGGAAACACGGACACCTGGTGGTCATTAGAGGTAAACACAGCCTGGTTTTATTTAATAACTTCTCAGCCACTTTTTTATAACGAAAATATTCAACATGTTGTATGAAAATAAATGCAATTAATGTAATATTCTGATATTACATACGACTGTTTAGCTATGCTTGTTTATGATTGGTCCATGTGATGTGATGCAGTGAAAGTAGTTAGCAGCCAGACATATTGTATGAAGTAAAACATGTTATTAAAAACATTAAGAACAAAAAGGCAATCAAAACTAATTGTGTATTTAACAAATACGAAATATGAAAGTGTATTTTTATTTATTTACTTTATGTTATTTTGTATTACTTTATATGTCCAACCCAGATTTAAACTTGTTTTTATACACAATATATGATCTTGAATAAATAAAAGGACAAAAAACAACAAGAAAAACACATTGTATGCATTAATAAATACAGAATATAGTATGTCATCTGGAATATTAATTACAGTATAAGAAAAAGACAATTTACAGGCAGAAATGTTAGATAAATTAATACAAAATTGGAATAACAAATATGGTTTCTAATTATATTATTATCACAAGACAAGCACAGCGGTGCCGAAAGCCCTGATAAAGAGGGAGAAACAGCGCCACCTGGAGGTCATTAGTGGTAAACACAGCCTGGTTTTATTATTTATTATTTTAAGTCGTTGAGGTAAGCTATTTAAGCTAAAAAAACAATGAAAAGTGTTAGCTTACCTGTGTGAAAAGTTCGTTTTCTGATATTCCTGCTGACAACAGCCCTCTTGCTCGGCTACATCTTTATAAATCCATGTGAAGTAGTTTGTCAAATAAGAAATGAAGCATTTAAATCGGCTGTATTTTAAACAAACCGTTATCTTTTTTAGGAACTAATAAACTAGCTTGCTATTCAAATTCCAACGGTAAAAATAGGAAAGGTTTGTGATCTTGAGCACAGAGAAATAGATAAACAGACAGATTTGTACATGAAGCAGATTTTTAAATGAACCCACACGTTAATCAATGTTATTATAATGCTTTAACAACAACATTTTAATACGGTCTGTTAGAAATAAGAAATACACATTTGTTATCATATAGTCGATAACCTGCCATATTCATTCACCGTTGGCATGGAAACTGCCGTTGATTCACTCGGTCGCTCTGATGTCGACTGTCAATCCTGTTGCCATGCTAAAATGACGCGTTCTCCTTGGTTTCGATGAACTGCGCATGCGTACAACAGATATACCATCATGGCGGCGTCGTTACAAAAATATGAGTTGCTTTCTCGCGTTTAAAAGACTTAAAACATATATATAAATACACGAAAACATGAGTAGTGACAAGGTAAGTGCTTTAGCTTTGAGTTTAGTGTATACAGGTTTATATAGGTCATGTTTTTGTTCTGTAAAATGTCGTGTAAGTGCTGGTAAATGTTTGTTATGAAGCAGAAATGTTAGTTTTCTGTGAAAATGAACGGATTGTTTTGGGGTTTTTCCATTGAAATAGCTTAATGTGTTCCAATGGATGTTAATAATGGCATTCAGTGACATTAACATCTATTGTTTTTTAGAAAATAACCAAGGAAGACACATGGAAACCAGCTGAACTGAGAAAACACATCAGGGTGAGCTTTTCTTTACTTTTTAATTACATGTCATTGTTAGCATGTTTGTTAAATGTCTTGCTGTTGAGCCACATGTGTCGTTAAAATGTATGTTTAGTGTATGATGTTGTTGTCACACACCTTTTACCTGATGAATCAATGCTAGCTTTTACCTGATGAATCAATGCTAGCTTTTACCTGATGAATCAATGCTAGCTTTTACCTGGTGAATCAATGCTAGCTTTTACCTGATGAATCAATGCTAGCTTTTACCTGATGAATCAATGCTAGCTTTTACCTGATGAATCAATGCTAGCTTTTACCTGATGAATCAATGCTAGCTTTTACCTGTGGAGGGACAGGAGAAAAAGGCCATTCTGAAAGCACCCTTTTCTACAATTTAATTTACATTGTGTCTAAGGACATCCAACACAACAGGTGCATATTTTGGCATTTAAAGCATATAATAATAATAATAATAATAATAATAATAATACATTTTACTTGGGGGGCGCCTTTCATAGCACCCAAGGACACCTCACAGGGCATAGGGGCAATTAAAACAGTGAATTTAGTGAAATATCAGCCGGGGTAAAACAAGACAAACAACAGGAAATGGACTACAAAAGGACACAAAAGGACACAGGGTACAGTCTATAAAGAAAATGCCAGTTTGAACAGGTGGGTTTTGAGTTGTTTTTGATGTTGTTATGGAATCAGACTGACGGATGTGTAGTGGCAGGGAGTTCCAGAGTCTGGGAGCCGAGCAGCTGAAAGCTCGAGCACCCATGGTTTTGAGGCGAGAGCTTGGGATGGTGAGAAGTCCTACGGAGGAGGAGCGGAGGGTGCGGGAGGGGGGGGTGTACTCCTGAAGGAGCTCAGTGATGTAGATGGGGGCTAGGTTATGGAGAGCTTTATATGAAGACATTTCATAGGCGGGACAGAGAATGTCCTCCTATCCTGGAATGACTTATTAACTGATCTATTTTCTGTTTTTCCAGGAGGGAGGACAGGTTGATAACAATGTCCGGAGGCGAGATGATAGTGAGAGAAGGCAACGTGGAGGAGAATCTGTAGAAAGAACTCGCAGAGACCCAGAGAAAGAAACTAGACGAGAGAAAGACAAGCTGAGGGAGAGGAGAGATAAAGAGGAAGTAGACAAATATGCAGATCGACGGAAAGAGGGATCACGGGATAGAAGAAGTGAAAGAGATAGAAGAGACAAGGTGGTAGATGGAAAGAGGAACGATGAAGACAAGGAGAGACACAGAGATAAGGAGGACAGGGACAAAAGGAGGGAAGACAGAGACAAGGAAAAACGGAGAGAAGAACAAGAGGAGAGGAAGGAGAGACGGAGACATGAGGAAGGTGGAGAAGGAGAACGGAGAGAGAAGCAGGATCGAGAGAAAAGAGACCGCCATCGAGAGAGAGACAAAGACGAGAGGAACGACAGAGAGAGGAAGCATGTGGGAGTGAAGGAGGACGAAGGTAAGGTGGCGTCAATGTGAGCAGATAAATAATCACAGGACGAGTGTTTCCATTTCACTTTGTGATTTCAGAGAGCAGAGAGGAGCAGAGGAGACGTAGAGAGGAGAGAGAGAGGAGGCACACAGAGAGAGGGCACCATGTGAGTATCTCAGGGAAACTACATGTAGAAAACAAAATAATGAAGAGGCTCTATTCTGCTTTTCATGGTGTTCCCTCTGCGGTACAGTAGGTTTAGTGCAAGTCAACGGTCTGCAAAGGCTAACATCTCTAAGATATCACAAATATCCTTGTTCTCGTATATAATGGTATATCTCCAGTGGGCGACACAGACACACAGCAATTGAGAGCAGATGATAAGGCAGAGGACGCTCGGCTCTAAGTTTATAATACAACAATAAAGGTTTATTCAATTTACAAATGAAACACATTCTGTTTTATTTAAAGTGATCCTCGTCAGCCGTGGTTCTGCTTCACAGTTTGGTTGATTCAGGAAAGTGACTCAGCTCTTCCATTAGTGTGTATTTGATTTGTTGCTTTCCTTCTAGGACGAAAAGCGAAAGCACGACAGCAGATCCAGAGAGCATCGAGACGTGAAGGAAGAGGTCAGGGGTCATGGAGGTGACAGAGAGCGAACAGAACGGGATAACAACAAAGAGAGGAAGCACAGAGAGGACGAAGAACCGGAGAGACATCATCGCAGAGACCCGACCAGCTCCAGGAAATCTGACAAAGCCTCGGACAAAAGTCATGACGCTAGAACTGAGGTGTGTAAACCTGTATAATATATATAACTATTTTATTTCATCTCGATGGTTTCCTGACAGATGAAATGTGTGTTTTCCCTCCATGTGTCAGGGTGAGGCAGCGGAGCGGGGCCTGAGAGCCACAGCAGAGCCTGTAAGAAGTTCCACCTTTCTCAAAGAATATGTGCACTAACGCTTGAACCTGAACTCACACATGCACGTGTGCAATATGTGCTGTGATGGGTTTGGGGCCATAACATTCAATTACAACAGGACTGTACGGGTTTGAATGCATTATAAGTTAGTTATGATGTAGTTAAAACAATATTGGATGATAGTCATGTGCGTGTTTTGAAATGGACCGGCGAACACCATGAACGGTAACAGCTTTTGAACACAACACAAGGGTCAAAAGATCGTGCCTATTGCAATATCATTAGATTTCAAAGTTCCTTTTTTAATTGCTTTCATGAAACAAAGCATTTATCTGCTCATGCTGCTGCTGTTTGTGTGAAGTCATGAGTTTAAACTGTGAAGAGAAAGCATGTGAAATGATGTGTTAGTTTGATATGTGTGATGAATACTACCTGTGCTGCACGCTGCATCAAGAAGTTCTGGATTGAACTACTTCGTATATGTTCTACTTCACGTATTCATGTCACGTCTGCAGGCTGCAAAGGATGAAGATTTGGCTGATTACGAAGATGACTTTGAGGTAATAATACATGCTCAGGCGGAGGACTGTAACACGTCGTTCAGTTGCTTTTAAGTTCCCCATCTCAGTGTCTTTGTGTTATTTTTGCATGCCGTAATCGTTCAGAAACTGGTGAGCATTCACACACATTCCTGCAAAGTTTGTGCTTACTTCTTTTGCATGTTTGTGACATAAAGGACGTTTGATGTTTGAAGGATTATGAGGAGGATTTCGAGGAGCTGGACGAGAGCCCGGATGAAGAGGAGGAGAAGGAGGAGGAGAAGGAGGTTTTAGAAGAGAAGGAGGAACTGACGGCAGAAAGGAGGAAGGAAATCGAGGCGATCCAGAGAGCCATGGACGAGGAAAACCAGAGAGTTCAGTCCAGAGAGATCAGCAGCACCGAGGAGGAGAGGCCCCGGTGGTCCAGAGGTCTCTACCTTATTTCCTCTGTCTGTCTGTCTGTCTGTCTGTCTGTCTATCTGTCTATCTGTCTATCTATCTGTCTGTCTGTCTGTCTGTCTGTCTGTCTGTCTGTCTGTCTGTCTGTCTGTCTGTCTGTCTGTCTGTCTGTCTGTCTGTCTGTCTGTCTGTCTGTCTGTCTGTCTGTCTGTCTGTCTGTCTGTCTGTCCGTCCGTCCGTCCGTCCGTCCGTCTGGTCTGTCTGTCTGTCTGCATAAACAAATATTAAAGATACAAAAATTATGATAAAAGTTACACAATTTACAAAAAACACATCCTGTAACAGTTCTGAGGATTTAGCAGCCAGGTATATATTGCACAGTTATTAACGGCTTATTGCCCATAGTTGGTATTTACTAACAAGGGGAAGTCACAGTGTAGTCAGATATTGTGTTCATCCATGTCCTCCTCGCTGCACCTTGTCCCTAACATGACGCATGCTTTCTGCTTATTCTACAGGATCAGAGAAGACCCCGAGTGTAGACTCACAGCGCGGGAAGTTCATCGACTTTGTGGCGGCGAAGCAGCGCGAAGTCAGCAAGAAAGTCTCCTCAAAACAGAAGTAAGTTCACTCGCATACTCGTGGGTATGTAATCGTCTTTCTTAACTCCATGTGGTCTTTAAATCTGTGTCTCTCGTCCCAACAGGAAGCGCAGCACGGAGCTCCTTCGCCTCATTGATCTGGACTTCTCAACGACAGCCTCCCTGTTGGATCTGCCTCCTGTGAACGAGTACGACATGTACATCAGAACGTTCGGGACCGAAAACACAAAGCAGGTCAGGATGCTTCGTCTTTTACATAACAGCAGCATCAACCAGGACACATTTCAAACAAGAGACGAGGAAACAGATAGAAACCCAGCTATAAAGGAGAAAGTTGCTATAGTCTGAATAACTCTTCCCTCCTCAGGCGTACGTTCAGTGCAACGAGGACAACGTGGACAGAGACATCCAGACAGAGGAGACGGAAGTGTGTGAGAAATGGACACAACATCCTCCAGAGCACCATGGAGCCTGTGGGGGTAAAGAAATACGTCTCTAACGCTCCTGTACATCTCACACACACACATCCATAACTATTGGGAAGAGAATTGATTAGCGAGCTAAACTGGGCCCTCTTTGAATGGAGGGCTCAGATTTTCCTGCACGGCTCTTCAGACGCTTTTGGGAACACATGGAGCCCCAGAGGATACGTTCCCCCATAGTTCCTGATATCAGTCGTGCACGTTGGAGATGCCTTGGGCTTGTCATAGTGAGGAGGAACGATGCTGCTTTGCCTTTTGTGTGCGTGTTCCTTCTTCCTTTCTGCACGGCTTTAGTTACGTTAGTGTTCAGCAATATTTCTGATCAAAAATCTTTTTATTGCGTTTCGAAACTGCATCAGAGATGAAAGCAAAATACATGCATACAAATGAGACGGTGGTCTGTACTGATTACAAAGAGAAAATACAATTACAAAGAACACAAACAATAACAACGACTGTTCAGCAATATTTCAAGTTGCTTTCCAATTGTCTCTAACAGTGAACGTTAGTCTTCCTACTTTTAGTGCATGCTCTAATTCAGGGGGGTCAAACTCAAGGCCCGGGGGCCAAATCCGGCCGTGACTTCATTTTCTGCGGCCCCACAAGAGCCTGCAAAGAATATAATACGTTTATTATACGGTTGCATGTCGATTTACAGAAGCACGTTGCCCATAAACTACATGTCCCACAATGCATCTCAAATGTAACCTTTTGCTCAGAATCTGACTTTTTTTTTCAAAATGTTTAAAAAAAAATCATTTTGTGACATTCACACTGAAGAGACTTGCAATTATTTGCCCTAGACTTCTGCTTTCAGACGTAATTAAATATGAAGTTATTACCCTATCCGATAATCATCCAATGCAGAGGCAGTAATGTAATACATTATTTTATATATATTATATATTTATTTATGTGTTTTTATATAATCTTATATATAAAACTGGCCCTTTGAGTGCAACCATGATGCTAATGTGGCCCGAGATGAAATTGAGTTTGACACCCCTGCTCTAATGTAACAAAACAAATCTCTAATAAACAAAGTGTAAACACGTCAACAACTGTTTGTTCCACAGATCCCAACCTCTCCAGAGAAGCTCAGGACAAAAGTGAGATGAGTGTTGACTCTCGGCGTCTCACAGCGTTCCTGCGCTCGGCCTCTCAGGTGTCTTTTATAAACACTTAAAAACATACTTCCTGTGTAGAAATGAAACCCTAAATGAAACGTCTGTTGTCTTAATGTCTGGACCCAGGTGATGGTGGTGCTGCTGGAGGAGCATCGCGCTGACAGGAAGTCCCTGGAGAAGATGAAGTCTCCGACAGATTCCACGTCTTTCAGCGACGGGAGTTTACTGCTCAACACCAAGCTGCCTTTTCTCTACGGTACGCACAGTAACCAGAGAGATAACTATTACTGCACTGGTGAATCATGGTTGTTGTTGCTACCTGGGAAAAAGAAAAGTGGTTTAAAGGTCAAAGACGGAGACAACAGGGTCCAATGTGTTGCCTGGGGCTGCGTCTCACTTCGGTTCTCATTTCCTCGCTCCTCGGGCTCGGTCTCACCGGAAGTTGATTTCTCTGCGCCGTCCTGAGTACCGTCCCAGTGGCCTTATTTGTGCCGGAGGAGCGAGGAACTACCAGACCATCCTCCGGTGAAATACACTCGCCCCGCCCCCTTCCTGTGTATCGCTCACTGATTGGACGATGCAGCGCTTGCACTGATCTGGCTGCTGTCAGACGATCAGCTGTGCGGCGTTGCTTCACGTAACGCTCCGGAGGAAAGGACGTCCCATTGCTCTTAAAACTCATTTCCCTGCTTCTCGTGGTTCCTTTTCGTCTAGTCCCTCCCACCAGGGGAGCATGGAGAGACGCAAGGATTCCATTGAACCGAAGTGAGACGCAGCTTAAGGATGCAAAGAGAAGGATGAAAGGAATGTAAAAAGGTTAGAAAAGTGTCAAGAGAACTATAATTTAACGGGAAGACTAGAGGTAGAGGAATGTGAGAGTTTGGTTTGAGATATTGAACAAATATCTGGAACGAACTCCCAGAAACCTGCAGGTAGCCTGTGACTGACTGCTTTTAAATCCAGGCTCAAGACTTTCTTTTTGCTGCTGCTTTTAATTGAACTATTCACATCTCAAACTGCACTGTAACTGTTATTCATGTTTTATTGCTTTGCTTTTGAATGTGTTGTATGCTCTTAATGTCTTTGACTTTGAAATGCCCTGTGTTGAAAAGTGCTGTATAAATAAGCGTGCCTTGCCTCATGAGCCCCTTTAATGGTTCAGTATGTCCCGTATGAATGCAGCTGTCTTCATGCACTTTCCCCCACACATTGCTCCATGCTTTGTTTGTCGTTTGCAGGTCGCAGCGTCAGCCTGCTGCACTTCTCTCCGACGCAGAAACACATCGTGATGTCCGTTCATCGCCCGACGGAAACACCCAGCGCCGTGAGGCTGGACAGCTGCTCCGTCATCTGCATCTGGAACATCTGGGAGCCGTCCTCCCCTCAGAGAGTCCTCATCTACGAGTCTGAGGTGAGACACACACACACACTCACACACACACACACATACACACACACACAGACAGACAGACAGACAGACAGACAGACAGACAGACAGACAGACAGACACACAGACACACAGACACACAGACACACAGACACACAGACACACAGACACACAGACACACAGACACACTCACTCACTCTGACAGTAGTCTTCTCTCTGCTGCAGGTGCAGTGTTGCTGCTTCAGTCCAGGGAAAGCCGTGCTGGTGTTTGCAGGAACGTCAGTGGGTTCAGTGCTGCTGTGGGACCTGAGGGAGAACACTGAGGACCATTACAGTCTGAAGATCGGGGAGGACGAGTGGACCTTCAGACTGCCCACCTTCTCCACTGGTACTGTCTCTGGTGTCTCTCTACATCAACATGTGTCCCCTCTTCTCCATGTCTCTTCTACATCAACATGTGTCCCCACTTCTCCATGTCTCTTCCACATCAACATGTGTCCCCTCTTCTCCATGTCTCTTCTACATCAACATGTGTCCCCTCTTCTTTATGTCTCTTCTACATCAACATGTGTCCCCTCTTCTTCATGTCTCTTCTACATCAACATGTGTCCCCTCTTCTTCATGTCTCTTCTACATCAACATGTGTCCCCTCTTCTTCATGTCTCTTCTACATCAACATGTGTCCCCTCTTCTCCATGTCTCTTCTACATCAACATGTGTCCCCTCTTCTCCATGTCTCTTCTACATCAACATGTGTCCCCTCTTCTTTATGTCTCTTCTACATCAACATGTGTCCCCTCTTCTTCATGTCTCTTCTACATCAACATGTGTCCCCTCTTCTTCATGTCTCTTCTACATCAACATGTGTCCCCTCTTCTTCATGTCTCTTCTACATCAACATGTGTCCCCTCTTCTCCATGTCTCTTCTACATCAACATGTGTCCCCTCTTCTCCATGTCTCTTCTACATCAACATGTGTCCCCTCTTCTTCATGTCTCTTCTACATCAACATGTGTCCCCTCTTCTTCATGTCTCTTCTACATCAACATGTGTCCCCTCTTCTTCATGTCTCTTCTACATCAACATGTGTCCCCTCTGTGGAAAGAGACTCTGAAAGTTTCAGGAACAAAGATTCTCTCTCTTTTTGATCCATTTCTATAAAAACCTGTCTGAAAATGAGCTGATCAGATTTTGGCCACTTTATGATGTCATAACGATGTTTTGTCTTGTGTAACCATTAGCCAATCAGCAACCAAGGTAACCCCCCCCCCCCCCCTTATCACCTGAATCTCCTCCAAGAGCTCCATTGAGTTCTTTGTAACCAAATGTCTCTCAGAGGGGCGTGGGGAGGGGCTCCTTATTTTCATCTAAAGTAACAGACAGAGAATCAGCACTTTGGAAACAGGGCTGAAACAGAGGGGATTATGGGTAATGCTGCAATGATCTGTTTGGTGTTTCAGCCAATCAGAGACAGGCTCTGGATATATCTGAGACCTGGGATATATTGATGAGGAACAGTATCATAGAGGACCTTTAAGATCGTATTTGATTCAGTGCTTTTGTCTCCGTGTCCAAACAGACGCAGTGATGTCCGGCTCGGGACATTTCTCCTCCGTGACGTCTGTAGAAGTCGTCCCTTCCTCTTCTTCCTCAGACGTCCCCCTGCTGGCATCTGAGGAAGGTACGTCAATAACTTGGGGTTAATAACACACTGATTTAAGTTGCATTGTTTTGTAAAGGTGTATTAATTGTTGTTCTGTTTCATGATCCAGAGTCGTCTGGACTGTCGTTCCAGCTCGCCTCTCTGGATGAAGTCGGGGTTTTAAACTTCTGGGTGAGTTGGGCAACACATTAGATTCCGTATATATTTGTATATAGGTTTTCAAACTGTGTGAGAGTTTAAGTGGGGATCCTGGTGAGGGGGAAAGGAACGTGCACATATGTTAGATTCAGCGTGACTTCCCGAGGATTTCACTATCTCCTATTTTATGCCAAATAATCTGCATGAAAATCATTAAATAGAAGATTTTCTGCAGAATCAAAGCCGTCCATTAATAGTTCTGTACACCCAGTTGTAAGAGGCAAACAGAAACAGCTGATAGGTAATTCGTTCTGCTATTAATAGTGCCAATTTGTGGAAATGTAATTAAATACAGGCCAAAAATAAATAGATTTACTGAAACATTATCCTCTGTGTTTACATCTAATGAAACACCTGGAAAATGTAGTGTGGAAATCTGAATGAAATATAAATACATGCTAACTCAGCAGGTAAACAGTCTTGCCTTTACTGTATATCCAGATATTTAAATTGTACTTAATGCCCTGATATAATCGCATGTTCCCCCTGTGTGTCCTAGGTGGTGCTGGAGCTCCCTAAAGCCAATGAGGCCGGCTCTCCCACAGATTTAGGTAAGGAGGTCAGGTATTAGAGCCCCCCCCCACACACCTCCTCTTTTTCCTGGAAGAGACTCTTTGGACCAGTTCCAATCTGACCCATACAAACTTGTCTTTAAGGTGGTGCAAGAATCAGCCTCTCTCGGAAAAATAATAATAATAACGATGCTATAAATCTCCAATTTAATGGACCCAAAACCAACTGATTTACTGATTCCTTTAGGAGGGTTTGATAACTTTCTGTAACTTTTCATAACAACAGTTTCAACTCACCATGTTTTGGACAAAACATTATAAATAATAGGTCAAATAAAAACTCAAAAAATCGTGAAAAAGAGGCGTTTAGTTTTTGTAACCCTCTTTTCGTTTTAAAATCTGATGAGCTGCTTGGCTTTTGCGACAGTCACCAATATATAAAATTTGACAGTCAAATGCACACATACCGTAGATGCGGGTATATGATCCTAAGTATAACAAAAATCGTAACCAAGTTGTTAAATGTCTATCTTCTTCGGTGCAGTTTACTGGTACATTTTTTTACCAAACTTCTTGTCGGAGGGTTTAATAATTCCAACTTCTCAGTAGTTGGTTTGAACAGCACTTGATCTCACGGACAAAACGTGCACAAACGCCCAAATGGCAAGGAATTAGGATGGTTAGGATGTAGGGGTCTGTTTGGAATTGGGCCATCGTTCTCCAACATGTTGTACCAGCTTCATCTCTCTCTCTCTCTCTCTCTCCCTCCTCTCTCTCCCTCTCTCTCTCTCCCTCTCTCTCTCCCTCCTCTCTCTCTCCCTCTCTCTCTCTCCCCCTCCCTCTCTCTCCCTCCTCTCTCTCTCCCTCCTCTCTCTCTGTCTCTCTCTCTCTCCCTCTCTCTCTCCCTCCTCTCTCTCTCTCTCTCCCTCCTCTCTCTCTCCCTCTCTCTCTCTGTCTCTCTCTCTCTCCCCTCCTCTCTCTCTCTCTCTTTCTCTCTCTCCCTCTCTCTCTCTCCCTCTCCCTCTCCTTCTCTCTCTCCCTCTCTCTCCCTCTCTCTCTCCCCCTCTCCCTCTCCCTCTCTCTCTCTCTCTCCCCCTCCCTCTCTCTCTCCCCCTCTTTCTCTCCCCTCCTCTCTCTCTCTCCCTCTCTCTCCCTCTCTCTCTCTCCCTCTCTCTAACTCTCTCTCTCTCTCTCTCCCTCTCTTTCTCTCCCCCCCCCCCTCTCTCTCTCTCTCCCTCTCTCTCTCTTTCTCTCTCTCCCTCTCTTTCTCTCCCCCCCCCCTCTCTCTCTCTCTCTTTCTCTCTCTCTCTCTCTCTCCTGCAGGTCTGAGGCCAGGTGGTAAAGTGAAGTTGCTCCACAGCTCCGTGCTGCTCACTGCTGAGAGGTGAGATTGATAAACAGCCCGAGATGATCATCCATCACTTCTCAAAATAACCCCTCAGTGTCTCTGCAGCGGAAACCAGCTGCTCTGATGGACGCATATCTGAGATGCAGTGTCATGTTCCACTGTACGCTGCTCGGTTTGTTTTTGGCCCAGCATGTGGTAACCTTTGACCTCTGTTTTTGGCATGTTTCCCTCCTCTCAGGGAGTCACAAAGAGATGCAGCGAGAACAGGACCGCTGCAGACTCTTCATTTGAAATTCCTCCCGACAGACTCCAATCATTTCTTTATCGGCACCAATATGGTAAGCAGAATTTTGGAAAACTTCCAACCAAATGCTCTTTTGTGTCATTATTATTATGTATTTATTTCAACAAGGAACATGAATACAAGTACATTCATCTCAGAAAAGAGAAGAGATGAATTATGCATGATTATAGCTAATAGCTCATTTCCATCTGCACTCCTTAGGCAGGTACATAACAAACAACTATAACACATGATTTAAATTCAGGTCAATAAGATAATACATAGTACAGTTAAGATATAATATTACAATACAGTTCATATGGAACAACTCAGATTACAGTGTAATTTAATGTTGACATGACTGGTTGCTTAATATCAATTTGTTTGCACCACAAGAGAAAGAGTTCAAGTCAGTCCAGGTTTTAAGTTCAACTGGGAGAATATTCCAGTGTTGATGTTGTGATGTGACGTTAATACCCTTTATTCCCAGGGTTTGGTTAATCATGAGACGAGTCACGGTCTGAAGGCTCCCCCGAGGTTTTACAGGTTTCAGGAGGCAGGAGTCCAACCTGTCGACGTCACCTCGATCCACTTCTCTCCCTTCAGGAAACACCTGTTCTTGGTGAGAGCGCATCTCACTGATATTAAAGGAAATGTGGTTTTCCCCAAATAAGGAAATCCTATTGTTTTGCCCCCATAGAAATAGGAAAAACACTACAGGTCAACACGTCTTTCATTCAATTCAAATTCAATTCAAATGTATTTATATAGCCCAATATCACAAAACACATTTGTCTCAGAGGGCTTCACAAATCAACAGACATGAATGATAGTGTAAAAACCACAAACATATCTGAGAATAAAGTCAAATGACAAGATGAGTGCTGTGCCAATGAGCATCAAGTGTTTCTAGATTCCCCCAATACAGTATTTCTGATTCTGATTTGAATGATGTCCCTTTATCCCAGGTGGGTTGTGGGGACGGCAGCATCCGGCTTCATGCAGTGAGTCAGCAGCATCCTGTGTCAGAGTGGAGGAACAGTACCTCTGGAGAACCAGTGATTTCACTACAGTGGAACCAAACCAGACCCTCAGTGTTCTGCGTTCTGGACGGAGCCTCAAACCTCCACATATGGGACCTGCTGAGAAACGACAGCCAGCCTGTGGTGACGGAGAAGCTGCACTCTGACAGGTAACACCGTCAGGACGTCAGGATTTCTTGTATTGACGTGTGTTAGAATCTCTCCCTGGTACCCGGCTTGAGCTTGAATCTCAGGATCCATGTATCTGTGATCCTCTCCAGAATGGAAGGAGTCATCACATACAGAGCATCAACTAGTTCCTGAACAGTGTCCTTCACATGCTGATATCCAAGAGAGGGAGTTCCACAGTCACAAGATGGAGGAATAGAAAGCAGTATTCAATGTTTACTTCAGATTAGCTCCACGTCAGAAATGATCATGCTTGTCATATGTCTCTCTCCATAGAGGCTGAATCATCATGTTAATCACATAGCTATCATATGCCTCAAACAGTCCTGATGCTCTTCTAGGTCATCACACATCCTGTCATGAACTCAGCTACAGTTGGGATACCTTTGTTATCATGTTACTCTCATGTTGGAAGAGTACATTCACTATTTTCCCAACAATGTGTGTACATTTATTTTCTGCTCTCTTCTCAGGGTGACGGCCATGTCTGTGTTCGGAGACTCGGGACAACAACACACATATTCAGGAGTAGCTCTGGCTCACGAGTCAGGAAAGATAGAAATGCAGTATTTTACAAGAAGTTTGACGGTGTCCAGTTCTGAAGAAGAGGAGAAGCTGGAGAGTTTAGTGACTGAAGCCTTTTGAAGCACTTGTAAATTAAAATGTAAAACTCTGGACATGCATCTTATTAATCTGTTTCTGTTAAATGTCCTCCTAAACAATTTCACATACGGATTAGAAGAATGTAGCTGAATACCAAATATCTTATTATTTAATATCCTTCAATATGTGAAACCTTTATTATGTTGGTGTAAATATTTCTACTGTTAAATAAATATAACATTTGTATGGATTAACAACTTTACTTTTTATACAATAAAATCATACTGTCTGTAGTTTGTGTTTTATTTTGTATTTAGATCTATTTTTTTGTGTGGAAAGTGTCAATTTAAAAGCTGATAATCTAAGCTAACCCGGTTAGCATCCGTCTGGCTAGACAAAAAGCCAATGGGGTTTTGCCGTTGGATTTCACGACAGGTATATTGCAGAAAATCATTAGTAAATTAAAGTCCTAAAGAGTGGGTACAGCCCTGCGGTCAATTATAGGTACTTAGATACTTATAAAAACTCTAATTTATCTAATTCTTTAAACAATATGAGAAACTAGCTGCTCGTATTTTCTGCCACCGTATAGTTTTGGGACGTGTTGCCAATGGATGTAGCCTAGCAACTAGCAACCTGTCGCCTAGCAACAGAGAGGTAGCCCCTGGGAGGTCAGAAAACGAACTTTTTCTCAAAGCAGGTATGCTAACTTTATTCATAGTTTTTTTTAGCTTAATTAACTTAGATCACAGACTTTGTGCTGTTTGCTGAAAGCAAAACACATTTTGACGTTTTTCCAACTTATAAACTGATACCAAATGCTATAAATATGTAACTTTATGGACTAACAGCAAATTGATTTTAGCTCATATTAGCCTTTAGCTTTACAGTAGCTAAAATGTGGGATGATTTTATTTGTTATTGTTTGGGTGTCTTATGATAATGATTTAAACCCATGTTTTGTATTCCACTTTTTACTTCGTGTATCTATCATCTCTGCCTGTAAATAGCATTTATTTGACCCTGATTTCCAAACAATATGTATGTTCTTTTATTAAAATAGTTTGAACATTATTGATAAAAGAAAATAGGAATAAAAAAAAGGTCCCCCCATGTTTTTCCATGTCATCCACACACAAAATCAATAGTTATTGATACAAAATGTGATTCTTTTAAAGTCTGCCACCAACACAACCGAGATTTTTGTCACATAGGCCTAAGTCCCAAAAAACATTATTTGCAGGAATCCTGTAAGAAAGATTATGGAGGAGACAAGAACAACAACAGACCTCGTCCCCCATCACACCCTGATTTTCCAAGAGAATGGGACACAAAATATGAGGACGCAAAATATGAGGACGCAAAATACAAGCAAGGTAGACCATGATGTCACCATGATGCATACAGACTTTCAGACACCTTATACATGCTTCCTCTTTCTCTGTCTCCAGGTGAAACCCCCTAAAGTCCAGCATCATGTGTTCACTCACGGTCTCCAGCGCCTGCATCATTTTCCTTTTGAGAGCCCGGTGCGTTTCATGATGTTCTCTGAAGCTTCAGCTGCCTTCATCTGCCTCCACTCAGACAACACAGCCAGCATCTACCCCAGGTGGGAAGTAGTGGAGTACAAATACTTTGTTACTGTACTTTAGTTCATGTTTCTGGTCTCAGTACTTTACTCCACTACTTATTTTACTGACGACTTTTTACTTTGACTTCTTACATGTTGAACCCAAATACCTGTACTTTCTACTTCTTACATGTTGAACCCAAATACCTGTACTTTCTACTTCTTACATGTTGAACCCAAATACCTGTACTTTTTACTTCTCACATGTTGAACCCAAATACCTGTACTTTCTACTTCTTACATGTTGAACCCAAATACCTGTACTTTCTACTTCTCTCATGTTGAACCCAAATACCTGTACTTTCTACTTCTTACATGTTGAACTCAAATACCTGTACTTTCTACTTCTTACATGTTGAACCCAAATACCTGTACTTTTTACTTCTCACATGTTGAACCCAAATACCTGTACTTTCTACTTCTTACATGTTGAACCCAAATACCTGTACTTTCTACTTCTTACATGTTGAACCCAAATACCTGTACTTTTTACTTCTCACATGTTGAACCCAAATACCTGTACTTTCTACTTCTTACATGTTGAACCCAAATACCTGTACTTTCTACTTCTTACATGTTGAACCCAAATACCTGTACTTTCTACTTCTTACATGTTGAACCCAAATACCTGTACTTTCTACTTCTCTCATTTTCCAAACAGGCTGGTTCCTTTAGTCTGAATGTGTGTTTGGTGGCGTGATCATTATTATTTAGAGTCATTGCGTGCCTATTGATTTGAACACGATCCGTGTATCCATCATTTCCTTGTCTTCTCTAAAGAAGAGGGACCAATGGAAACGTTGTCATGTTGCCGTTGTTCAGCACGGAAACATTCATTAGCTAACAATGACATTATTGTTCTATTAATATAAAGGGAGGTCAGGTACTCTTTAAAACAGCTGCTAGTTATGGGTACTTTTTACTGAAGTACATTTCAAAGCCTCTTTACTTTGACTTGAGTAAAGAAGTTTAGTCAGTACTTCTACTTTCACCAGAGTATTTTTAAACACGAGTATCTGTACTTCTACTTGAGTGAAGGATGTGTGTACGGTTGCCCTCTCTGCCCTCTACAGAGCCGACGGCTACAGGCAGACCTCCTCACAGTCCCTCCCTTTCCTGGGCCTGACCAACACTAAGACCCCCGGCCGTTTGGTGGGCTGGGGTCCGGGGCCTGTCTTCACTCTCCTGGATCAGAATCTGCACCCAGTGGATATTGCAAACGATGCTCTGGACATAAGTGTGTGTGAGGCTGCACATCACTCCTCAGAGCTGGTGACGGCCGGCCAGGGGAATGTGTGTGTGTGGTCGGTGATGCTCATGAGGTGCAAGGTGAAGATAACAGAGGAGCTGCAGAACAACACGTTCACTCACATGGCTTTGGCCCCGCCGCGATCTGATTGGCCCCACAGAGCGTTCGTGGCGAGCGGGAGAGTTGTGACGGTGGTCGACCTCGACGCTGGGAAGGTCCTGCAACACAAGAAGGATCTGAGCTCACGGTGTGTGTGTGTGTGTGTGTGTGTGTGTGTGTGTGTGTGTGTGTGTGTGTGTGTGTGTGTGTGTGTGTGTGTGTGTGTGTGTGTGTGTGTGTGTGTGTGTGTGTGTGTGTGTGTGTGTGTGTGTGTGTGTGTGTGTGTGTGTGTGTGCGGGCGCACGTCTATCAGACTAAAAGCAAAAGGATTGACAGGAATCAGAATTCCTTTAATGGCACGCAATGGTGGAATTCACATTAACACAACAGCATAAAGTGCAGATAAAGAACAGAGAATAGACTTGCATATTAAAAAATAGGAATAAATGTTATTAATAATAAAAACACAGTAAATAAACCCCATGCCATGTTCCACAGAGACATCACAGCGATGGTGTTCTGCTCCCAGCTGGACGCTCTGATCACTGCGTCTGAGGAGCTCTCCATCAGAGTCTGGGGTCCGGACTGGGACCTTCGGATGGCTTTTGTTGGACATAATGGTAACGTCTTAACTGTTTGACTCATTTGACTTCAATTGGGTCGTTATGGGGACTCGTAGTGACGAAGAAGCTGCTTGGTAGTAAGTCAAGATCTGATGGAATGGATCAGCCATTAGTTTTTACTTTAATTTATTTTCCTTATTTACTTCTTTATTTTATAGGATTTATGAATTGTGTCTTATTGCTTCCTTTATCATTACTTATTTTACCACTCCTTCTACCTCCTTGTGTCCCTTGAACTGTTATATTATATTGTTGAGCTAAATGTGTGCAATTTTTACCATCTGACCTGAAGCTTTCATTTGTGCTGTTAAAGCACTTTGAGCTGCACTTGGTCTATGAGGAGAGCAGCTTGAATAGAGCTTTATAATATCATTTTAAATGTAAATTGCATCTTTAATTGTATTCATCTGTGCTGTCCTGTTTTTCAATCTCACTCTTAAACTCCTGAATGTCCCCACGGGGATTGATGAAGGTCCATCTGATGTTATCTTTAAAACAATGCAAATCAAAGGGTGCAAAGCCAAAGGACAGAGGAGCTTCTTTACAATACACATGTTTATTTCTTTATTTTACATTTGAGTTTATTTCTTTCTTCCCAGGTGTGGTGAGCTCTCTGTTCTTCTGCCCGGCGGCCAGCATGCTGCTCTCAGCCTCTCAGGATTGTACGATCCAGTGCTGGAGCCTCACGGACGGAGATGTGGTGGAGTGCGTCCACGTGGAGCAGGAAGCCCCTCCGCTGTGTATACGAGGAAATAAAAAGGGAGATACCTTCTTCTCGTTCTCTCGGCAGGGCGTGGACGTTTGGAGCGTCAGATCCCTGTACACCCTGCACTGTGCACTCAGAGGAGCTCCTCTGAGGCAGATCCTAACATCGCCCGTTCCTGCTCCTTACCCCAAACGAGTGCTGTGTCTGAGCGGAGACAGTGACATCACGCTGGTGGCTGCAGAAACAGGAGCAGTGTTGACTTCTTTCAGAGCCCAGCAGAGGCTCCTGTGTGCTGACTACTGCCTGCAGAGAGAGACCCTGCTGGCTCTGACACACACAGGCACAGTGCTGCAGGCCAGCACGCTCACTAACCCCATCTCTGTGATGCAGGAGTGGCAGGGCAGAGGTCAGGGGGTTTGGAGGCGTAAAGATCATGTGACCGAAAAAGACGCTCAGACTCTGCCCCCCCCCGGCCCCGCACAATGCCTGGTTCTCTACAGCTGTGTGTCTGAAACACAAGAAGCTGTGGAGGAGTGGAGGAGTCTGCAGCAGAGGAGAGGAGGCTCCAACAGGAAGACAGCAAATCTAGATGATGACGAGAACAAGTGAGCACTTTATCTGGCTTTAAAGAGTCCTCTCCTGCTGATGTTCAGGTGTATATCAGTATGTAGTGTCTCTACTTTAAAGAGTCCTCTCCTGCTGATGTTCAGGTGTATATCAGTATGTAGTGTCTCTACTTTAAAGAGTCCTCTCCTGCTGATGTTCAGGTGTATATCAGTATGTAGTGTCTCTACTTTAAAGAGTCCTCTCCTGCTGATGTTCAGGTGTATATCAGTATGTAGTGTCTCTACTTTAAAGAGTCCTCTCCTGCTGATGTTCAGGTGTATATCAGTATGTAGTGTCTCTACTTTAAAGAGTCCTCTCCTGCTGATGTTCAGGTGTATATCAGTATGTAGTGTCTCTACTTTAAAGAGTCCTCTCCTGCTGATGTTCAGGTGTATATCAGTATGTAGTGTCTCTACTTTAAAGAGTCCTCTCCTGCTGATGTTCAGGTGTATATCAGTATGTAGTGTCTCTACTTTAAAGAGTCCTCTCCTGCTGATGTTCAGGTGTATATCAGTATGTAGTGTATCTACTTTAAAGAGTCCTCTTCTGCTGATGTTCAGGTGTATATCAGTATGTAGTGTCTCTACTTTAAAGAGTCCTCTCCTGCTGATGTTCAGGTGTATATCAGTATGTAGTGTCTCTACTTTAAAGAGTCCTCTCCTGCTGATGTTCAGGTGTATATCAGTATGTAGTGTCTCTACTTTAAAGAGTCCTCTCCTGCTGATGTTCAGGTGTATATCAGTATGTAGTGTCTCTACTTTAAAGAGTCCTCTCCTGCTGATGTTCAGGTGTATATCAGTATGTAATGTCTCTACTTTAAAGAGTCCTCTCCTGCTGATGTTCAGGTGTATATCAGTATGTAGTGTCTCTACTTTAAAGAGTCCTCTCCTGCTGATGTTCAGGTGTATATCAGTATGTAGTGTCTCTACTTTAAAGAGTCCTCTCCTGCTGATGTTCAGGTGTATATCAGTATGTAATGTCTCTACTTTAAAGAGTCCTCTCCTGCTGATGTTCAGGTGTATATCAGTATGTAGTGTCTCTACTTTAAAGAGTCCTCTCCTGCTGATGTTCAGGTGTATATCAGTATGTAGTGTCTCTACTTTAAAGAGTCCTCACCTGCTGATGTTCAGGTGTATATCAGTATATAGTGTCTCTACTTTAAAGAGTCCTCTCCTGCTGATGTTCAGGTGTATATCAGTATGTAGTGTCTCTACTTTAAAGAGTCCTCACCTGCTGATGTTCAGGTGTATATCAGTATGTAGTGTCTCTACTTTAAAGAGTCTTCTCCTGCTGATGTTCAGGTGTATATCAGTATGTAGTGTCTCTACTTTAAAGAGTCCTCTCCTGCTGATGTTCAGGTGTATATCAGTATGTAGTGTCTCTACTTTAAAGAGTCCTCTCCTGCTGATGTTCAGGTGTATATCAGTATGTAGTGTCTGTACTTTAAAGAGTCCTCTCCTGCTGATGTTCAGGTGTATATCAGTATGTAGTGTCTCTACTTTAAAGAGTCCTCTCCTGCTGATGTTCAGGTGTATATCAGTATGTAGTGTCTCTACTTTAAAGAGTCCTCACCTGCTGATGTTCAGGTGTATATCAGTATGTAGTGTCTCTACTTTAAAGAGTCCTCTCCTGCTGAGGTTTGTCCGCTGATTTGACTTCTTTGAGGTTCCTGGTCGTCCTGGGTCAGAGTGGAGGCTGTGTGAGTGTCCTGAGACTCGATAACGGGAAGGTTTTACAAAGGACCCCGGCACACAGCGGACAGAGAGTCACTTCAATGCAGGCGCACCCTGAGAGCGGATACCTCCTCACTGCAGGTAATCTACTAGAACAACTGTTTTGACTTTGTGTGCTTCAATGTAACATGATAAGTGCTCACACATGAGGTTGCTACTGTTGCTGTTTGTCTGTTTTTGTCGTTGTTTGTTGTTATTATTTTGTGGGTTTTATTATGTTTTGTTTTGTTGTGTAAACCTGAAAATAAAATTTAAAATTGTGAATTAAAATTGTTTTTTAAATGAAGCTACAACAGTTTAAGCATCCAAATAAATGGGGCCAGCATTTCTGGACACACATCAAAGCAGACAGAGACTCTTATTTAATTTGAATGTTTAGAAAAATTCAATACAAATTTGAATAACAAAATAAATGTGACCATTTCAGAATGATATGCTGCTCAGTGATCTCTCCCCTCTCTCTCCTCTCTCTCTCTCTCCGCTCTCTCCCCTCTCTCCCCTCTCTCTCCTCTCTCCTCTCTCTCCCCTCTCTCTCCTCTCTCTCCCCTCTCTCTCTCTCTCCCCTCTCTCTCCTCTCTCTCCCCTCTCTCTCTCTCCGCTCTCTCTCCCCTTTCTCTCTCCTCTCTCTCCCCTCTCTCTCTCTCTCCCCTCTCTCTCCCCTCTCTCTCCCCTCTCTCTCTCTCCTCTCTCCTCTCTCTCCCCTCTCTCTCCTCTCTCTCCCCTCTCTCTCTCTCCGCTCTCTCTCCCCTTTCTCTCTCCTCTCTCTCCCCTCTCTCTCTCTCTCTCCCCTCTCTCTCCCCTCTCTCTCCCCTCTCTCTCTCCTCTCTCTCCTCTCTCTCTCTCTCTCTCCCCTCTCTCTCCCCTCTCTCTCTCCTCTCTCTCCTCTCTCTCTCTCTCTCTCCCCTCTCTCTCCCCTCTCTCTCTCCTCTCTCTCCTCTCTCTCTCTCTCTCTCCCCTCTCTCTCCCCTCTCTCTCTCCTCTCTCCCCTCTCTCTCTCCTCTCTCTCCTCTCTCTCTCTCTCTCTCTCCCCTCTCTCTCCCCTTTCTCTCTCCTCTCTCTCCCCTCTCTCTCTCTCTCTCCCCTCTCTCTCCCCTCTCTCTCTCCTCTCTCTCCTCTCTCTCCCCTCTCTCCCTCCCTCTCCCCTCTCTCTCCCTCTTTCTCCTCTCTCTCCCCTCTCTCTCCCTCTCTCCCTCTCTCTCTCTCTCCTCTCTCTCCCCTCTCTCTCCTCTCTCTCCCCTCTCTCTCCCCTCTCTCTCCCTCTCTCTCCCTCTCTCCCCTCTCCCTCTCCCCTCTCCCCTCTCTCTCTCCCCTCTCTCTCTTCCCGCTCCCTCTCCCCTCTCTCTCCCTCTCTCCCTCTCTCTCCCTCTCTCTCTCCTCTCTCTCCCCTCTCTCTCCCTCTCTCTCCCTTCTCTCTCCCTCTCTCTCTCCTCTCTCTCCC